>NW_026512053.1:85000-110000 GCF_027579735.1 Bombina bombina
TGTTTTGTGTTCCATGCTAGTAAGATAAAAATGTGATCACACTGCTGCAAGTAGCCGTAAGGATACAATGTGAAACATGAATTTTAATTCCTACAAAGTCAAGGCTAAAACTCTAACTAAGCCACACTATATAATTTGGACAGACCCCCCCCCCCCCTATATTAGCTCTGCCCAAGAGAACTCTGAGTTCCAATTGAGATCCTGTTGGGGGTCAATCTCAGACCAAGCCAAAAACATACTGTTCTGATCTTCCATCAGTAAAACAAATTTCCAAGGTTTGATTCACTCCAAATAAGAAAAGAATTAGTGTTGATAGCTAAGGAAAGTCTAAGCCAAATGCAGGTATCTAGAGATCATGGGTGGAACGGTTGTGACTTAAACTCTAGTGGAAAATGTGCCAGAAATTAAACAGAGTCTCCTCGTCTAACATTCCATTGGTGGAATAGGAGATTGTAAAGTATTGCAGCCAGGTAACAACATTAACATCTGAGGCTGAAGGAGTTAACTCCAGAGGCTTTTCTTTCATGGGGATTAGCAGGCTAGTTCTGGAGGGTATCTGTCTGACCCACAAGCAAGTGTTTGGCAAGTTATAAAACATGGAAACAGAAACAAGATAATGTGTCAAAGCAACAAATTCCTGTGAAATCTCTCTCCAGGAGCCTGTTGGCTTCTGTTATGTTGAGGCAAATATTTGGTCTGTAAAGTTGCTTTCAACATGAATTCAGGAAAATATGTCATGTAATAAAATCATAAGTGTTTGCTTGTGAGCAAGTCTGGAGCTATAATACATGGAAGCCTGTGTATCACAGCAGGTCACTGACAGATGGTCGTGCTATTCATGTCACAGATGAGAAGAGACAGGGTCGGATTATTCCTGTGTTGTATCAGGGAAGCTGCTGACATATTACATGACAGCAAGCAGATCTCAGAGTAGAAGGGATAAGATGATATGTAGCTTGCTGACTCCCAGCCAAATAGCATTGATTTCAGTCTTTATCTCTCAGATCTGGATTTGTGTAATTACAGGATAAATATATCTGCACCTCCTTTTTATTTTAACCAGAAATTCCATCCCTTGGGAGACTTAATCATTATGTAGGGAAGGCTCATCATTTGGAGACTGCAATTGTTTTAAGTTTACATATTTGAATGTGCATCAGTTTGCTCAGTTATCACATATTATCTCCTCATTCAAGTTTATACTAAAGTTGTTCAGCTCACTCTGACATGGTTTGTGCAATAAAATGTGACCAGCCCTGGCTATACCGGTAGTTCTGGAGTTGGTTTTGTACACATGCAGGGTTTTACAATACCGATAAAGTAGCTTTTAACAGGGTTGGTCCAATACCACCCATTTGTCAATGCATTGTGCACACATAAACACACCTACTCCGTGCAAAGGTGCAATAGTGTTCCAGTCACTAAGTAAAATTATTTTTTGTTTATCAAAGATTTTTAACTTGGACCCAATAAAAACTAACGGCTAGATCACGAGTTTGGCGTTAGCCTTAAAAAGCAGTGTTGAGGGGTCCCAGCGCTGCTTTTTAACGCCCGCTGGTATTATGAGTCTGGCAGGTACAGGTGTACCGCTCACTTGTCTTCCGCAACTCGAGGCTACCGCAAATCCCCTTACGTCAATTGCGTATCCTATCTTTTTAATGGGACTTGCCTAACGCCGGTATTACGAGTCTTGGAAGAAGTGAGCGGTAGACCCTGTCCTGTCCAGACTCCTACCGCATATAAAAGCCGGAACATAAAGCTCTTAACTAAAGTGCTACAAAGTACACTAACACCCATAAAGTACCTATTAACCCCTAAGCTGAGGCCCCCCCACATCACAAACACTATAATACATTTTTGTAACCCCTAATCTGCCGACCGGACATCGCCGCCACCTACATTATACCTATGAAACCCTAATCTGCTGCCCCTAACATCGCTGACACCTACATTATATTTATTAACCCCTAATCTGCTGCCCCCAATGTCGCCGCCACCTGCCTACAATTATTAACCCCTAATCTGCCGACCGGACATCGCTGCCACTTTAATAAATGTATTAACCCCTAAACCACTGAACTTCCGCCTCGCAAACGCTAGTTAAATTGTATTAACCACTAATCTGCCTGCACTAACAGACACCTACTTACATTTATTAACCCCTAATCTGCCACCCCCAACGTCGCCGCTACTATATTAATGGTATTAACCCCTAAACCTAATCCTAACCCCCCTAACTTAAATATAATTTAAATACATCTAAATACATTTACTAAAATTAAATAAATAATTCCTATTTAAAACTAAATACTTACCGATAAAATAAACCCTAAGCTAGCTACAATATAACTAATAGTTACATTGTATCTATCTTAGGTTTTATTTTTATTTTACAGGTATCTTTGTATTTATTTTAGCTAGGTACAATAGTTATTAAATAGATATTAACTATTTAATAACTACCTAGCTAAAATAAATACACAATTTCCTGTAAAATAAATCCTAACCTAAGTTACAATTATACCTAACGCTACTCTATAAATAAATAAATTAACTAAATTAAATTAAACTAATTACAATTAAATGAAATAAACTAAATTACGAAAGAAAAAAAAAACACTAAATTACAGAAAATAAAAATGAATTACAAGAATTTTAAACTAATTACACCTACTCTAATCCCCCTAATAAAAAAAAAGCACCCAAAGTAATCAGCACTTTTACCTGTAAAAAAAAATACAATACTCCCCCCCACCACCCACATACCCCTACTCTAAAATCCCCCCTTAAAAAACCTAACACTAACCCCCTGAGGATCACCCTACCTTGAGCCATCTTCACCCAGCCGGGCACAAGTGGACCTCCCGACCGGTCTTCATCCGATCGGGTCAGAAGAGGAAATCCAGACCGGCAGAAGGCTTCATCCAGGCGGCATCTTCTATCTTCATCCTTCCGGAGCGGAGCCATCTTCTATCCAGCCGACATGGAGCCATCCTCTTCAATCGAAGTTCTAACGAAGAATGAAGGTTCCTTTAAATGACGTCATCCAAGATGGCGTCCCTCGAATTCTGATTGGCTGATAGGATTCTATCAGCCAATCGGAATTAAGGTAGAAAAAATCCGATTGGCTGATGCTATCAGCCAATCGGATTGAAAATTGGATCAGCTAATAGAATGGGAGGTCAATTCTATTGGCTGATCCAATCAGCCAATCAGATTGAACTTCAATCTGATTGGCTGATTAAATCAACCAATCGGATTTTTCCTACCTTAAGCAAAATATTAATAATATTAATAATTCCGATTGGCTGAAATGGAGGAACAATTTCTGATGACAAGGAAAAAGACACCGATGGAGGAATATTTAATCTAAGTTCATATGAATTGAATGAAGATGAAAAATCTGTTCTCAAATTTGGTTTATCTTTTGTTCCATCAAGAAGCCTTGATAAGTTCACTACTTTCGTAAATACGAATTTATAAGAAGACTAAGGGGGGTAGTTATCAACGGGTCAACTGTCCTGCCTTCGTCGGCCCAAAACGCCCGCCTAAGCTCGCCTACCTTCGCCGCCGCGGACCTGAAAAAATATGCCTAAGTTATCAAAAAAAGCTGTCAAAAAGCCGCGGGGCGATGAGCAGCGGACTGTGAGAGTTATCACTCATCCGATCTCGCTGCTCTTCGGCTGTTTGACAACTTTCTTGCTAGCCTGTCACTAAGCACTCACACTAAACTATACTGTTCTACCCCCTATACCGGCGCCCCCGGAGCCTCCCACAACTAAATAAAGTTACTAACCCCTAAACCGCCGCTCCTAGACCCTGCCGCAAGTCTTATAAATGTATTAACCCCTAAACCGCCGCTCCCGGACACCGCTGCCACCTACATTATACCTAGTAACCCCTATCCTGCCCCCCTATACCGTCGCCCTCTATAATAAAGTTATTAACCCCTATCCTGCTGATCCCGCACCTCGCCGCAAATAAAAAAATAGTTTAACCCCTAAACCGCCGCTCCCTGAAACCGCCGCAACCTATATTAAATTTATTAACCCCTATCCTGCCCCCCCTACACCATCGCCACCTATAATAAATTTATTAACCCCTATCCTGCCCCCCCTACACCGTCGCCACCTATAATAAACTTATTAACCCCTATCCTGCCCCCCCTACACTGTCGCCACCTATAATAAATTTATTAACCCCTATCCTGCCCCCCTACACCGTCGCCACCTATAATAAACTTATTAACCCCTATCCTGCCCCCCCCCACACCGTCGCCACCTATAATAAATTTATTAACCCCTATCCTGCCCCCCACTACACCGCCGCCACTGTAATAAAATTATTAACCCCTAAACCTAAGTCTAACACAAACCCTAACACCCCCCTAACTTAAATATTAATGAAATACATCTAAATCATATTTTTATTATTAACTAAGTTAATACTATTTAAAACTAAATACTTACCTATAAAATAAACCCTAATATAGCTACAATATAAATAATAATTATATTGTAGCTATCTTAGGATTTATTTTTATTTTACAGGCAACTTTCAATTTATTTTAACTAGGTACAATAGCTATTAAATAGTTATTAACTATTTAATAGCTTACCTAGCTAAAATAAAGAGAGATTTACCTGTAAAATAAAAACTAACCTAAGTTACAATTACACCTAACACTACACTATACTTTAATAAATTATTCCTATTTAAAACTAAATACTTACCTGTAAAATAAACCCTAATATAGCTACAATATAATTAATAATTACATTGTAGCTATCTTAGGATTTATATTTATTTTACAGGTAACTTTGTATTTATTTTAGCTAGTTAGAATAGTTATTAAATAGTTATTAACTATTTAATAACTACCTAGCTAAAAGAAATACAAAATGACCTGTAAAATAAATCCTAACCTAAGTTACAATTAAACCTAACACTACACTATCATTAAATAAATTAAATAAACTACCTACAAATAACTACAATTAAATACAATTACATAAACTAACTAAAGTACAAAAAATAAAAAAGCTAAGTTACAAAAAATAAAAAAAATAAGTTACAAACATTTAAAAAAATATTACAACAATTTTAAGCTACTTACACCTAATCTAAGCCCCCTAATAAAATAACAAACCCCCCCCCCCAAATAAAAAAATGCCCTACCCTATTCTACATTAAAAAAAGTTCAAAGCTCTTTTACCTTACCAGCCCTTAAAAGGGCCTTTTGTGGGGGCATGCCCCAAAGAGTTCAGCTCTTTTGCCTGTAAAAGAAAAATACAACCCCCCCAACATTAAAACCCACCACCCACATACCCCTAATCTAACCCAAACCCCCCTTAAAATAACCTAACACTAATCCCCTGAAGATCATCCTACCTTTAGTTGTCTTCACTCAGCCGAGCCACCGATGGAACTGAAGAGGACATCCGGACCGGCAGAAGTTATCCTCCAAGGGGCGCTGAAGAAATCTTCCATCCGATGAAGTGATCCTCCAAGCAGCACTGAAGAAATCTTCCATCCGGGCGAGGTCATCTTCGAAGCTGGGTCTTGAATCTTCATCCCACCGCGGAACATCCTTCTTTCCCGACGAACTACCGACGAATGAAGGCTCCTTTAAGGGACGTCATCCAAGATGGCGTCCCTTCAATTCCGATATGTGGGTGGTGGGTTTTAATGTTGGGGGGGGGGGGTTGTATTTTTCTTTTACAGGCAAAAGAGCTGAACTCTTTGGGGCATGCCCCCACAAAAGGTCCTTTTAAGGGCTGGTAAGGTAAAAGAGCTTTGAACTTTTTTAATTTAGAATAGGGTAGGGCATTTTTTTATTTTGGGGGAGTTTGTTATTTTATTAGGGGGCTTAGATTAGGTGTAAGTAGCTTAAAATTGTTGTAATATGTTTTTAAATGTTTGTAACTTATTTTTTTTATTTTTTGTAACTTAGCTTTTTTTATTTTTTGTACTTTAGTTAGTTTATGTAATTGTATTTAATTGTAGTTATTTGTAGGTAGTTTATTTAATTTATTTAATGATAGTGTAGTGTTAGGTTTAATTGTAACTTAGGTTAGGATTTATTTTACAGGTAATTTTGTATTTCTTTTAGCTAGGTATTTATTAAATAGTTAATAACTATTTAATAACTATTCTAACTAGCTAAAATAAATACAAAGTTACCTGTAAAATAAATATAAATCCTAAGATAGCTACAATGTAATTATTAATTATATTGTAGCTATATTAGGGTTTATTTTACAGGTAAGTATTTAGTTTTAAATAGGAATAATTTATTAAAGTATAGTGTAGTGTTAGGTGTAATTGTAACTTAGGTTAGTTTTTATTTTACAGGTAAATTTCTCTTTATTTTAGCTAGGTAAGCTATTAAATAGTTAATAACTATTTAATAGCTATTGTACCTAGTTAAAATAAATTGAAAGGTACCTGTAAAATAAAAATAAATCCTAAGATAGCTAGAATATTATTATTTATATTGTAGCTATATTAGGGTTTATTTTATAGGTAAGTATTTAGTTTTAAATAGGATTCATTTAGTTCATAATAGAAATATGATTTAGATTTATTTAATTAATATTTAAGTTAGGGGGTGTTAGGGTTAGTGTTAGACTTAGGTTTAGGGGTTAATAATTTTATTACAGTGGCGGCAGTGTAGTGGGGGGCAGGATAGGGGTTAATAAATTTATTATAGGTGGCGACGGTGTAGAAGGGGGCAGGATAGGGGTTAATAAATTTATTATAGGTGGCGACGGTGTAGAAGGGGGCAGAATAGGGGTTAATAAATTTATTATAGGTGGCGACGGTGTAGGGGGGGCAGGATAGGGGTTACTAGGTATAATGTAGTATATACAGTAGTTAATAAATTTAATACATTTAATATACAGTAGTAGTAGTAAATTTAATACATTTAATATACAGTAGTTAAATTTAATATAGGTTGCGGGGGTCCGGGAGCGGCGGTTTAGGGGTTAAACTATTTATTTAGTTGCGGCGAGGTGCGGGATCAGCAGGATAGGGGTTAATAAATTTATTATAGAGGGCGGCGGTATAGGGGGGGCAGGATAGGGGTTACTAGGTATAATGTAGTTGGCGGTGGGCTCCGGGAGCGGCGGTTTAGGGGTTAATATGTATAGAGTAGCTTGCGGTGGGCTCCGGGAGCGGCGGTTTAGGGGTTAACATATTTATTATAGTGTCGGTGGGCTCTGGGAGCTGCGGTTTAGGGGGTAATAACTTTATTTAGTTGCGCCAGTGTAGGGGGGACAGATTAGTGGTGTTTAGACTCGGGGTACATGTTAGGGTGTTAGGTGCAGACAGCTCCCATAGGATTGAATGGGATGTCTGGCAGCAGCGAACTTGTACTTTCGCTATGGTCAGACTCCCATTGATTCCTATGGGATCCGCCGCCTCCAGGCTGTCGGTTTGAAAACCAGGTACGCTGGGCCGTAAAAGTGCCGAGCGTACCTGCTAGTTTTTTGATAACTAGCAAAAGTAGTGAGATTGTGCCGTACTTGTGTGCTGAACATCTGGAGTGACGTAAGAATCGATCTGTGTCGGACGGAGTCCGGCGGATCGAAGTTTACGTCACAAAATTCTACTTTTGCCGGTCTCTAGCCTTTGATAACTAAGGCGAATCAGCCTCGGCACAAATACGCTGCGGAATTCCAGCGTATTTAAGGTTGACAGCTTGATAACTACCCCCCTAACTCTTAAGAGATTCTTTTTAAGACCCCAAAAGAAAGAATGGGATATGGGTTTAATGAAGCTGAAAGCTTAAAGGGACAGTCTAGAATAAATTAAACTTTGATTATTCAAATAGGACTTTTAATTTTAATAATCTGTCCAATTTACTTTTATCATCAAATTTGCTTTTTTCTCTTGGTATTCTTAGTTAAAACTAAACATAGGTAGGCTCATATGCTAATGTCTAAGCCTTTGAGGGCTGCCTCTTATCACATGCTTTACACATTGTACATTTGTATATTAAGTCACAGCTTTACACATTGTACATTTGTATATTAAGTCACAGCTTTACACATTGTACATTTGTATATTAAGTCACAGCTTTACACATTGTACATTTGTATATTAAGTCACAGCTTTACACATTGTACATTTGTATATTAAGCTATAGCTTTACACATTGTACATTTGTATATTAAGCTATAGCTTTACACATTGTACATTTGTATATTAAGTCACAGCTTTACAAATTGTACATTTGTATATTAAGTCACAGCTTTACACATTGTACATTTGTATATTAAGCCATAGCTTTACACATTGTACATTTGTATATTAAGTCACAGCTTTACACATTGTACATTTGTATATTAAGCCATAGCTTTACACATTGTACTTTTGTATATTAAGCTATAGCTTTACACATTGTACATTTGTATATTAAGTCACAGCTTTACACATTGTACATTTGTATATTAAGTCACAGCTTTACACATTGTACATTTGTATATTAAGCTATAGCTTTACACATTGTATATTTGTATATTAAGTCACAGTTTACACATTGTACATTTGTATATTAAGCTATAGCTTTACACATTGTATATTTGTATATTAAGCTATAGCTTTACACATTGTATATTTGTATATTAAGCTATAGCTTTACACATTGTATATTTGTATATTAAGTCACAGTTTACACATTGTACATTTGTATATTAAGCTATAGCTTTACACATTGTATATTTGTATATTAAGCTATAGCTTTACACATTGTATATTTGTATATTAAGCTATAGCTTTACACATTGTATATTTGTATATTAAGTCACAGCTTTACACATTGTACATTTGTATATTAAAGGGACAGTCTACACCAGAATTTTTATTGTTTTAAAAGATAGATAATCCCTTTATTACCCATTTCCCAGTTTTGCATAACCAACACAGTTATATTAATATACTTTAAACCTCTGTGATTATCTTGTATCTAAGCCTCTGCAAACTGCCCCTTTTTCAGTTCTTTTGACAGACTTGCAGTCTAGCCAATCAGTGCCTGCTCCCAGATAACTTCTCGTGCATGAGCATAGTGTTATCTATATGAAATACGTGAACTAACACCCTCTAGTGGTGAAAAACTGTTAAAATGCAATCTGAAAGAGGTGGGCTTCAAGGTCTAAGAAATTAGCATATGAACCTCCTAGGTTAAGCTTTCAACTAAGAATACCAAGAGAACAAAGCAAAATTGGTGATAAAAGTAAATTGGAAAATTGTTTAAAATTACATGCTCTATCTGAATCATGAAAGTTTATTTTGGCCTAGACTGTCCCTTTAAGCCACAGCTTTACACATTGTACATTTGTATATTAAGTCACAGCTTTACACATTGTACATTTATATATTAAGTCACAGCTTTACACATTATACATTTGTATATTAAGTCACAGCTTTACACATTGTACATTTGTATATTAAGTCACAGCTTTACACATTGTACATTTGTATATTAAGCCACAGCTTTACACATTGTACATTTGTATATTAAGTCACAGCTTTACACATTGTACATTTGTATATTAAGTCACAGCTTTACACATTGTACATTTGTATATTAAGCTATAGCTTTACACATTGTACATTTGTATATTAAGCCATAGCTTTACACATTGTACATTTGTATATTAAGTCACAGCTTTACACATTGTACATTTGTATATTAAGTCACAGCTTTACACATTGTACATTTATATATTAAGTCACAGCTTTACACATTATACATTTGTATATTAAGTCACAGCTTTACACATTGTACATTTGTATATTAAGTCACAGCTTTACACATTGTACATTTGTATATTAAGCCACAGCTTTACACATTGTACATTTGTATATTAAGTCACAGCTTTACACATTGTACATTTGTATATTAAGTCACAGCTTTACACATTGTACATTTGTATATTAAGCTATAGCTTTACACATTGTACATTTGTATATTAAGCCATAGCTTTACACATTGTACATTTGTATATTAAGTCACAGCTTTACACATTGTACATTTGTATATTAAGCCATAGCTTTACACATTGTACATTTGTATATTAAGCCATAGCTTTACACATTGTACATTTGTATATTAAGTCACAGCTTTACACATTGTACATTTGTATATTAAGTCACAGCTTTACACATTGTACATTTGTATATTAAGCCATAGCTTTACACATTGTACATTTGTATATTAAGTCACAGCTTTACACATTGTACATTTGTATATTAAGTCACAGCTTTACACATTGTAGTTTTGTATATTAAACTATAGCTTTACACATTGTACATTTGTATATTAAGCCATAGATTTACACATTGTACATTTGTATATTAAGTCACAGCTTTACACATTGTACATTTGTACAAATGTTTAGAGCATAATATAAAGTTATAAACACATACCAGCAGTTAAGAATGTCATAGCTGATGCTTGATCAAGGTTTAAATGGGAGGCCTTTAGGAAGCTTGCACCCAATGCGGCGCAGAAAGGCAAGGATTGCCCCATTTATCTTTGGCAGATTGGGAGCAATTAGAGGTAATCAATGGTTTGGTCAGACAATCATTGACAACACGGACATGGATATTTTTGGACAATTTGGTATAACCTAGGCACGCAGGTATCAAGAAAGGCAACTTAAGCACTGTAATGGCAGGAATCTCCTTTGCACAGCTGTTGGAGGAAGTGGATGCGACAAAAAAGATTCCTGGTTAGGAAAAAGGGTTAGAGGTTGGTCAGCGGAGAGATTGGAAATCTTAGAAAAAATTTTAAACAAGGTTTGTACTGCTGGTTTTGAGAATACAATTTTTGCGACGATATTTATGCTGGCTTTGGGAAAGCATTGAGGATGGAATGCCTGTAGAATCAGGACTAATATTCATATGAAGATCAGACAGATAGGGAAGGGAAAGGGGCTTGGATAACTTCTAAAGCAACAGGGGGTAAATATGTCCTGTTTCACATGTGAGAGGCTATTTAGGTGTGGCCCCTGCTAAGGGCGTCATGTTCTTTAGGCACAAGAATGGTAGTAGTTTAACCAGGTTCCAGTTCAAAAGGGTTTTTTCATTAGTAGTGGAGAAGCTAGGTTACGTTGTGGTGATAATGTGTTGTTTGGTGTGTCCATTTCAGGTAGAGCCACAAGATTATGGATAATCAGACACTCCTACGTGCACTGGGCAGCTTCACACACAGCTGCAACCAGACAGGGAGCAAACTTAGGTTTTAGTTCTAAAGAAGCAGGAAGTAGGTGGATTGGGAAGAGAGGGATGAAATAAAACCAGTTATTGGGGACAGCACAGATCTCTACGAGAAAGTGGGGTCTACCCGATATCTTAATTATACACCTGGGTGGGAAAGACATAGGTTTGGTTCCTTCGATTGAGCTACAGGAGCAGGTAAAATAAATATTCAGCTGGTTCAAGCTAAAATGGGTGGGGACTGAACTAGTCTGGTCTCTGTCTTGGAGGGATAGTGTCACACAGGAAGGATGGACATTGAGTGGTGGTCTGCCGGTAAAAATAACATGCTCGCCTGCTCTTCAAACCTTGTGTTATTTGCTATGTCCTACAACTTCTTAGTCACGTGGGGCCGCCTATTTCTTTACAATGCTGGTGCCTTGATCTGTATGATCGGACAAGAGTAGGAAAAAGGCAAACCAGGCTGTTATGATCTGTTATGATCCAACAAGGGTAGTAAAAAGGTAAATCAGGCTGTTATGATCTGTTATGATCCGACAAGAGTAGGAAAAAGGTAAACCAGGCTGTTATGATCTGACAAGAGTAGGAAAAATGTAAACCAGGCTGTTATGATCTGTTATGATCCGACAAGAGTAGGAAAAGGTAAACCAGGCTGTTATGATCTGTTATGATCCGACAAGTGTAGGAAAAATGTAAACCAGGCTGTTATGATCTGTTATGATCCGACAAGAGTAGGAAAAGGTAAACCAGGCTGTTATGATCTGTTATGATCCAACAAGAGTAGGAAAAATGTAAACCAGGCTGTTATGATCTGTTATGATCCGACAAGAGTAGGAAAAGGTAAACCAGGCTGTTATGATCTGTTATGATCCAACAAGAGTAGGAAAAAGATAAATCAGGCTGTAATGATCTGTTATGATCCGACAAGAGTAGGAAAAGGTAAACCAGGCTGTTATGATCTGTTATGATCCGACAAGAGTAGGAAAAGGTAAACCAGGCTGTTATGATCTGTTATGATCCGACAAGAGTAGGAAAAATGTAAACCAGGCTGTTATGATCTGTTATGATCCGACAAGAGTAGGAAAAGGTAAACCAGGCTGTTATGATCTGTTATGATCCGACAAGAGTAGGAAAAAGGTAAATCAGGCTGTTATGATCTGTTATGATCCGACAAGAGTAGGAAAAATGTAAACCAGGCTATTATGATCTGTTCTGAGGTCTGAGATCTGAGGGCCATCGTAAAGACCCTTATAAGGTAAGAAAAGGTCACTAGGTGTGCTTTGGTTGGCGGCAAGAGGGTCCTCTTTTGGTGGCGGGAAGTGGGCGTCCTGGCACGTGGGTAATGCAGTAATGGGGGGAGGTGTGTAGGGTACGGGGGCGGGGTATTGGTCTGTCGGTCAAACCCACAAGCCCTCCTAGTCTGCAGACCTTTCGGCCCGTTACTAGCAAATTGACGCTCCTGAGTTGCGCGCGGTCACGCTCCTTGGTTACGTGGGGACGCCCAGTTCTCTCGTCATGCTGTTGCATGAATTGTGTTATCAATTCAAATCCAAATTGGATTAAGGATATGTTATTATCCTAGTAGTTGAGGATCGCTCATTTTTCATAATTTAGATTTGAATTTAATAAATGTGACCTTTTCTAACGCCAAATCTGTGTCTGTCATTATTGGTATATGAAAATTGGGTAAAAGGGGTTACCAAACTAAAGGTAAAGTGGGAGCATTTGGGTAGCAGGTACCTGTGAAGATAGTTAAAGTGTAAATCCCTTAGCAAAGTGTATCGACTAAAATAGGAGAGGAACAGCTTAAGGGAGATTGACTTTACTGACTGGGAAGGTTATAGGGGGTTGGGGGCTAGGCGTAGCCCCTTCCTTTGGATAGCACAGCTATAGCAGGACAATAGAAGAAGGGATGGGCAGTGTAGATAAGCTGCAACTAGCTGATCCTAAATAGGCTAGCACAGGGATTGGCCAGGAGGGGGAGAGGGGGTATGAACAGGAGTTGAGGAAATTAACTGCCTATAAAGATGATTGCACAATGCTTGGAGCTCACAATAATTATTTTCTTTTTCCCTCCCTCCCTCCCTAGAAATGACGAAGCCTAGCCCAAGGAAGAGGTCACGCACAAGAGCGATCACAAGCGACACGGCTAAGGGCAGATGCTGTGGTGTTTCCGCCACTCAGATTAAGACCGCCCGTGTAGCGCCCCTTAAGGGTTTTTTCGCCATGAAGTAGGAAATCAGCTACTGGTCTGTCGGTCAGAGCTGGTGGATGGCATAGAGAAATCATGGCATTTTTAGTGGTATATTTCATGACGCGGCGGGAAGTGGGCGTCCTGGCACGTGGGTAATGCAGTAATGGGGGGAGGTGTGTAGGGTACGGGGGCGGGGTATTGGTCTGTCGGTCAAACCCACAAGCCCTCCTAGTCTGCAGACCTTTCGGCCCGTTACTAGCAAATTGACGCCCCTGAGTTGCGCGCGGTCACGCTCCTTGGTTACGTGGGGACGCCCAGTTCTCTCGTCATGCTGTTGCATGAATTGTGTTATCAATTCAAATCCAAATTGGATTAAGGATATGTTATTATCCTAGTAGTTGAGGATCGCTCATTTTTCATAATTTAGATTTGAATTTAATAAATGTGACCTTTTCTAACGCCAAATCTGTGTCTGTCATTATTGGTATATGAAAATTGGGTAAAAGGGGTTACCAAACTAAAGGTAAAGTGGGAGCATTTGGGTAGCAGGTACCTGTGAAGATAGTTAAAGTGTAAATCCCTTAAGCTTTACACATTGTATATTTGTATATTAAGCTATAGCTTTACACATTGTATATTTGTATATTAAGCTATAGCTTTACACATTGTACATTTGTATATTAAGTCACAGCTTTACACATTGTACATTTGTATATTAAGCTATAGCTTTACACATTGTACATTTGTATATTAAGCCATAGCTTTACACATTGTACATTTGTATATTAAGTCACAGCTTTACACATTGTACATTTGTATATTAAGCCATAGCTTTACACATTGTACATTTGTATATTAAGCCATAGCTTTACACATTGTACATTTGTATATTAAGTCACAGCTTTACACATTGTACATTTGTATATTAAGTCACAGCTTTACACATTGTACATTTGTATATTAAGCTATAGCTTTACACATTGTACATTTGTATATTAAGTCACAGCTTTACACATTGTACATTTGTATATTAAGTCACAGCTTTACACATTGTACATTTGTATATTAAGTCACAGCTTTACACATTGTACATTTGTATATTAAGTCACAGCTTTACACATTGTACATTTGTATATTAAGCTATAGCTTTACACATTGTACATTTGTATATTAAGTCACAGCTTTACACATTGTACATTTGTATATTAAGACACACCATTACACATTGTACATTTGTATATTAAGTCACAGCTTTACACATTTTACATTTGTATATTAAGTCACAGCTTTACACATTGTACATTTGTATATTAAACTATAGCTTTACACATTGTACATTTGTATATTAAGTCACAGCTTTACACATTGTACATTTGTATATTAAGTCACAGCTTTACACATTGTACATTTGTATATTAAGTCACAGCTTTACACATTGTACATTTGTATATTAAGTCACAGCTTTACACATTGTACATTTGTATATTAAACTATAGCTTTACACATTGTACATTTGTATATTAAGCCATAGCTTTACACATTGTACATTTGTATATTAAGTCACAGCTTTACACATTGTACATTTGTATATTAAGTCACAGCTTTACACATTGTACATTTGTATATTAAGTCACAGCTTTACACATTGTACATTTGTATATTAAGTCACAGCTTTACACATTGTACATTTGTATATTAAGTCACAGCTTTACACATTGTACATTTGTATATTAAGCTATAGCTTTACACATTGTACATTTGTATATTAAGCTATAGCTTTACACATTGTACATTTGTATATTAAGTCACAGCTTTACACATTGTACATTTGTATATTAAGTCACAGCTTTACACATTGTACATTTGTATATTAAGCCACAGCTTTACACATTGTACATTTGTATATTAAGTCACAGCTTTACACATTGTACATTTGTATATTAAGTCACAGCTTTACACATTGTACATTTGTATATTAAGTCACAGCTTTACACATTGTACATTTGTATATTAAGTCACAGCTTTACACATTGTTTTTTTGTATATTAAGACACTCCATTACACATTGTACATTTGTATATTAAGTCACAGCTTTACACATTGTACTTTTGTATATTAAACTATAGCTTTACACATTGTACATTTGTATATTAAGCCATAGATTTACACATTGTACATTTGTATATTAAGTCATAGCTTTACACATTGTACATTTGTATATTAAGTCACAGCTTTACACATTGTACATTTGTATATTAAGTCACAGCTTTACACATTGTACATTTGTATATTAAGCCATAGCTTTACACATTGTACTTTTGTATATTAAACTATAGCTTTACACATTGTACATTTGTATATTAAGTCACAGCTTTACACATTGTACATTTGTATATTAAGCCATAGCTTTACACATTGTACATTTGTATATTAAGTCACAGCTTTACACATTTTACATTTGTATATTAAGTCACAGCTTTACACATTGTACATTTGTATATTAAGCCACAGCTTTACACACTGTACATTTGTATATTAAGTCACAGCTTTACACATTGTACATTTGTATATTAAGTCACAGCTTTACACATTGTACATTTGTATATTAAGTCACAGCTTTACACATTGTACATTTGTATATTAAGCTATAACTTTACACATTGTACATTTGTAAATTAAGTCACAGCTTTACACATTGTACATTTGTATATTAAGTCACACCATTACACATTGTACATTTGTATATTAAGTCACAGCTTTACACATTGTACATTTGTATATTAAGCCACAGCTTTACACATTGTACATTTGTATATTAAGTCATAGCTTTACACATTGTACATTTGTATATTAAGTCACAGCTTTACACATTGTACATTTGTATATTATGTCACAGCTTTACACATTGTACATTTGTATATTAAGCTATAGCTTTTCACATTGTACATTTGTATATTAAGTCATAGCTTTACACAATGTACATTTGTATATTAAGTCACAGCTTTACACATTGTACATTTGTATATTAAGTCACAGCTTTACACATTGTACATTTGTATATTAAGCCATAGCTTTACACATTGTACATTTGTATATTAAGTCACAGCTTTACACATTGTACATTTGTATATTAAGTCACAGCTTTACACATTGTACATTTGTATATTAAGTCACAGCTTTACACATTGTAGTTTTGTATATTAAGTCACAGCTTTACACATTGTACATTTGTATATTAAGTCACAGCTTTACACATTGTACATTTGTATATTAAGTCACAGCTTTACACATTGTACATTTGTATATTAAGACACACCATTGCACATTGTACATTTGTATATTAAGACACACCATTACACATTGTACATTTGTATATTAAGACACACCATTACACATTGTACATTTGTATATTAAAACACACCATTACACATTGAACATATGTAAGACACACCTTTACGCTGTTCATTATGAAACTAAGATAAACATTTGCATATTAAGCTGTAAATACGCATATTAAGCCTCACATTGTCATTTTAAGATATACAGTATCTCACAAAAGTGAGTACACCCCTCACATTTTTGTAAATATTTTATTATATTTTTTCATGTGACAACACTGAAGAAATGACACTTTGTTACAATGTAAAGTAGTGAGTGTACAGCCTGTATAACAGTGTAAATATTTATTATATCTTTTCATGTGACAGCACTGAAGGAATGACACTTTGTTACAATGTAAAGTAGTGAGTGTACAGCCTGTATAACAGTGTAAATATTTTATTATATCTTTTCATGTGACAACACTGAAGAAATGACACTTTACTACAATGTAAAGTAGTGAGTGTACAGCCTGTATAACAGTGTAAATATTTTATTATATCTTTTCATGTGACAATACTGAAGAAATTACACTTTGCTAGAATGTAAAGTAGTGAGTGTACAGCCTGTATAACAGTGTAAATATTTTATTATATCTTTTCATGTGACAATACTGAAGAAATGACACTTTGTTACAATGTAAAGTAGTGAGTGTACAGCCTGTATAACAGTGTAAATATTTTATTATATCTTTTCATGTGACAATACTGAAGAAATTACACTTTTCTACAATGTAAAGTAGTGAGTGTACAGCCTGTATAACAGTGTAAATATTTTATTATATCTTTTCATGTGACAATACTGAAGAAATGACACTTTGCTACAATGTAAAGTAGTGAGTGTTCAGCCTGTATAACAGTGTAAATATTTATTATATATTTTCATGTGACAATACTGAAGAAATGACACTTTACTACAATGTACAGTAGTGAGTGTACAGCCTGTATAACAGTGTAAATATTTTATTATATCTTTTCATGTGACAACACTGAAGAAATGACACTTTGTTACAATGTAAAGTAGTGAGTGTTCAGCCTGTATAATAGTGTAAATATTTTATTATATCTTTTCATGTGACAACACTGAAGAAATGACACTTTGTTACAATGTAAAGTAGTGAGTGTACAGCCTGTATAACAGTGTAAATATTTTATTATATCTTTTCATGTGACAACACTGAAGAAATGACACTTTACTACAATGTAAAATAGTGAGTGTACAGTCTGTATAACAGTGTAAATATTGTATTATATCTTTTCATGTGACAACACTGAAGAAATTACACTTTGTTACAATGTAAAGTAGTGAGTGTACAGCCTGTATAACAGTGTAAATATTTATTATATCTTTTCATGTGACAATACTGAAGAAATGACACTTTGTTACAATGTAAAGTAGTGAGTATACAGCCTGTATAACAGTGTAAATATTTTATTATATCTTTTCATGTGACAACACTGAAGAAATGACACTTTGTTACACTGTAAAGTAGTGAGTATACAGCCTGTATAACAGTGTAAATATTTTATTATATCTTTTCATGTGACAATACTGAAGAAATGACACTTTGTTACAATGTAAAGTAGTGAGTGTACAGCCTGTATAACAGTGTAAATATTTATTATATCTTTTCATGTGACAACACTGAAGAAATGACACTTTGCTACAATGTAAAGTAGTGAGTGTACAGCCTGTATAACAGTGTAAATATTTTATTATATCTTTTCATGTGACAACACTGAAGAAATGACACTTTACTACAATGTAAAGTAGTGAGTGTACAGCCTGTATAACAGTGTAAATATTTTATTATATCTTTTCATGTGACAACACTGAAGAAATGACACTTTGCTACAATGTAAAGTAGTGAGTGTACAGCCTGTATAACAGTGTAAATATTTTATTATATCTTTTCATGTGACAACACTGAAGAAATGACACTTTGTTACAATGTAAAGTAGTGAGTGTACAGCCTGTATAACAGTGTAAATATTTTATTATATCTTTTCATGTGACAACACTGAAGAAATGACACTTTACTACAATGTAAAGTAGTGAGTGTACAGCCTGTATAACAGTGTAAATATTTTATTATATCTTTTCATGTGACAACACTGAAGAAATGACACTTTGCTACAATGTAAAGTAGTGAGTGTACAGCCTGTATAACAGTGTAAATATTTTATTATATCTTTTCATGTGACAACACTGAAGAAATGACACTTTGTTACAATGTAAAGTAGTGAGTGTACAGTCTGTATAACAGTGTAAATATTTTATTATATCTTTTCATGTGACAACACTGAAGAAATTACACTTTGCTACAATGTAAAGTAGTGAGTGTACAGCCTGTATAACAGTGTAAATATTTATTATATCTTTTCATGTGACAGCACTGAAGAAATGACACTTTGTTACAATGTAAAGTAGTGAGTGTACAGCCTGTATAACAGTGTAAATATTTTATTATATCTTTTCATGTGACAATACTGAAGAAATGACACTTTGTTACAATGTAAAGTAGTGAGTGTACAGCCTGTATAACAGTGTAAATATTTTATTATATCTTTTCATGTGACAATACTGAAGAAATGACACTTTGCTACAATGTAAAGTAGTGAGTGTACAGCCTGTATAACAGTGTAAATATTTTATTTTATCTTTTCATGTGACAACACTGAAGAAATGACACTTTACTACAATGTAAAGTAGTGAGTGTACAGCCTGTATAACAGTGTAAATATTTTATTATATCTTTTCATGTGACAATACTGAAGAAATGACACTTTGCTACAATGTAAAGTAGTGAGTGTACAGCCTGTATAACAGTGTAAATTTGCTGTCCCCTCAAAATAACTAAACACACAGCCATTAATGTCTAAACCGTTGGCAACAAAACTGAGTACACCCCTAAGTTTAAATGTCCAAATTTGGCCCAAAAAGCCATTATCCCTCTCCGGTTTGATGTGACTCGTTAGTGTTACAAGGTCTCAGGTGTGAATGGGGAGCAGGTGTGTTAAATGTGGTGTTATCGCTCTCACACTTTCTCATACTGGTCACTGGAAGTTCAACATGGCACTTCATGGCAAAGAACTCTCTGAGGATCTGAAAAAGAGAATTGCTGCTCTACATAAAGATGGCCAGGGCTATAAGAAGATTGCCAAGACCCTGAAACTGAGCTGCAGCATGGTGGGCAAGACCATAAACGGTTTCACAGGACAAGTTGAGTGCACATGCTCAGCGTCATATCCAGAGGTTGTCTTTGGGAAATAGACGTATGAGTGCTTCAAGCATTGCTGCATAGGTTGAAGGGGTGGGGGGTTAGCCTGTCAGTGCTCAGACCATACGCTGCACACTGCATCAAATTGGTCTGCATGGCTGTCACCCAAGAAGGAAGCCTCTTCTAAAGACAAGCAGACTAAGGACATGGATTACTGGAACCATGTCCTGTGGTCCGGTGAGACCTTGGTTCAGATGGTGTCAAGCGTGTGTGGCAGTACTCAGGTGAGGAGTACAAAGAAAAATGTGTCTTGCCTACCGTCAAGCATGGTGGTGGGAGTGTCATGGTCTGGGCCTGCATGAGTGCTGCCGGCACTAGGGAGCTACAGTTCATTGAGGGAGCCATGAATGCCAACATGTACTGTGACATACTGAAGCAGAACATGATCCCCTCCCTTTGGAGACTGGGCCGCAGGACAGTATTCCAACATGATAATGACCCCAAACATACCTCCAAGATGACCACTGCCTTGCTAAAGAAGCTGAGGGTAAAGGTGATGGACTGGCCAAGCATGTCTCTAGACCTAAACCCTATTAAGCATCTGTGGGGCATCCTCAAATGGAAGGTGGGGGAGTGCAAGGTCTCTAACTTACACAAAGTTCCATGATGTGTTAATGGAGGATTGGAAGAGGACTCCAGTGGGAACCTGTGAAGCTCTGTTAAACTCCATGCCCAAGAGGGATAAGGCAGTGCTGGAAAATAATGGTGGCCACACAAAATATTGACACTTTTGGGCCCAATTTGTTGATTTCCACTTAGGGGTGTACTCACTTTTGTTGCCAACGGTTTAGACATTAATGGCTGTGTGTTGAGTTATTTTTAGGGGACAGCAAATTTACACTGTTATACAGGCTGTACACTCACTACTTTACATTGTAGTAAAGTGTCATTTCTTCAGTGTTGTCACATGAAAAGATATAATAAAATATTTACACTGTTATACAGGCTGTGCACTCACTAATTTACATTGTAGCAAAGTGTCATTTCTTCAGTATTGTCACATGAAAAGATATAATAAAATATTTACACTGTTATACAGGCTGTACACTCACTACTTTACATTGTAGCAAAGTGTCATTTCTTCAGTGTTGTCACATGAAAAGATATAATAAAATATTTACACTGTTATACAGGCTGTAGACTCACTACTTTACATTGTAGCAAAGTGTCATTTCTTCAGTGTTGTCACATGAAAAGGTATAATAAAATATTTACACTGTTATACAGGCTGTACACTCACTACTTTACATTGTAGCAAAGTGTCATTTCTTCAGTATTGTCACATGAAAAGATATAATAAAATATTTACACTGTTATACAGGCTGTACACTCACTACTTTACATTGTAACAAAGTGTAATTTCTTCAGTATTGTCACATGAAAAGATATAATAAATATTTACACTGTTATACAGGCTGTATACTCACTACTTTACATTGTAACAAAGTGTCATTTCTTCAGTATTGTCACATGAAAAGATTTAATAAATATTTACACTGTTAAACAGGCTGTACACTCACTACTTTACATTGTAACAAAGTGTCATTTCTTCAGTGTTGTCACATGAAAAGATATAATAAAATATTTACACTGTTATACAGGCTGTACACTCACTACTTTACATTGTAGCAAAGTGTCATTTCTTCAGTGTTGTCACATGAAAAGATATAATAAAATATTTACACTGTTATACAGGCCGTACACTCACTACTTTACATTGTAACAAAGTGTGATTTCTTCAGTGTTGTCACATGAAAAGATATAATAAAATATTTACACTGTTATACAGGCTGTACACTCACTACTTTACATTGTAGTAAAGTGTCATTTCTTCTGTGTTGTCACATGAAAAGATATAATAAATATTTACACTGTTATACAGGCTGTACACTCACTACTTTACATTGTAGTAAAGTGTAATTTCTTCAGTGTTGTCACATGAAAAGATATAATAAAATATTTACACTGTTATACAGGCTGTACACTCACTACTTTACATTGTAGCAAAGTGTCATTTCTTCAGTTTTGTCACATGAAAATATATAATAAAATATTTACACTGTTATACAGGCTGTACACTCACTACTTTACATTGTAGCAAAGTGTCATTTCTTCAGTGTTGTCACATGAAAAGATATAATAAATATTTACACTGTTATACAGGCTGTACACTCACTACTTTACATTGTAGCAAAGTGTCATTTCTTCAGTGTTGTCACATGAAAAGATATAATAAAGTATTTACACTGTTATACAGACTGTATACTCACTACTTTACATTCTAGCAAAGTGTAATTTCTTCAGTGTTGTCACATGAAAATATATAATAAAATATTTACACTGTTATACACACTGTACACTCACTACTTTACATTGTAACAAAGTGTAATTTCTTCAGTGTTGTCACATGAAAAGATATAATAAATAGTTACACTGTTATACAGGCTGTACACTCACTACTTTACATTGTAACAAAGTGTCATTTCTTCAGTGTTGTCACATGAAAAGATATAATAAATATTTACACTGTTATACAGGCTGTACACTCACTACTTTACATTGTAACAAAGTGTCATTTCTTCAGTGTTGTCACATGAAAAGATATAATAAATATTTACACTGTTATACAGGCTGTACACTCACTACTTTACATTGTAGCAACGTGTCATTTCTTCAGTGTTGTCACATGAAAAGATATAATAAATATTTACACTGTTATACAGGCTGTACACTCACTACTTTACATTGTAGTGTCATTTCTTCAGTGTTGTCACATGAAAATATATAATAAATATTTACACTGTTATACAGGCTGTACACTCACTACTTTACATTGTAGCAAAGTGTAATTTCTTCAGTGGTGTCACATGAAAAGATATAATAAATATTTACACTGTTATACAGGCTGTACACTCACTACTTTACATTGTAGCAAAGTGTCATTTCTTCAGTGTTGTCACATGAAAAGATATAATAAATATTTACACTGTTATACAGGCTGTACACTCACTACTTTACATTGTAACAAAGTGTCATTTCTTCAGTGTTGTCACATGAAAAGATATAATAAAATGTTTACACTGTTATACAGGCTGTACACTCACTACTTTACATTGTAGTAAAGTGTCATTTCTTCAGTGCTGTCACATGAAAAGATATAATAAATATTTACACTGTTATACAGGCTGTACACTCACTACTTTACATTGTAGTAAAGTGTCATTTCTTCAGTGTTGTCACATGAAAAGATATAATAAATATTTACACTGTTATACAGGCTGTACACTCACTACTTTACATTGTAACAAAGTGTAATTTCTTCAGTGTTGTCACATGAAAAGATATAATAAATATTTACACTGTTATACAGGCTGTACACTCACTACTTTACATTGTAACAAAGTGTAATTTCTTCAGTGTTGTCACATGAAAAGATATAATAAATATTTACACTGTTATACAGGCTGTACACTCACTACTTTACATTGTAGTGTCATTTCTTCAGTGTTGTCACATGAAAATATATAATAAATATTTACACTGTTATACAGGCTGTACACTCACTACTTTACATTGTAACAAAGTGTCATTTCTTCAGTGTTGTCACATGAAAAGATATAATAAATATTTACACTGTTATACAGGCTGTACACTCACTACTTTACATTGTAGCAAAGTGTCATTTCTTCAGTGTTGTCACATGAAAAGATATAATAAATATTTACACTGTTATACAGGCTGTACACTCACTACTTTACATTGTAACAAAGTGTCATTTCTTCAGTGTTGTCACATGAAAAGATATAATAAAATATTTACACTGTTATACAGGCTGTACACTCACTACTTTACATTGTAGTAAAGTGTCATTTCTTCAGTGCTGTCACATGAAAAGATATAATAAATATTTACACTGTTATACAGGCTGTACACTCACTACTTTACATTGTAGTAAAGTGTCATTTCTTCAGTGTTGTCACATGAAAAGATATAATAAATATTTACACTGTTATACAGGCTGTATACTCACTACTTTACATTGTAGTAAAGTGTCATTTCTTCAGTGTTGTCACATGAAAAGATATAATAAAATATTTACACTGTTATACAGACTGTACACTCACTACATTACATTGTAGCAAAGTGTCATTTCTTCAGTGTTGTCACATGAAAAGATATAATAAAATATTTACACTGTTATACAGGCTGTACACTCACTACTTTACAGTGTAACAAAGTGTCATTTCTTCAGTGCTGTCACATGAAAAGATATAATAAAATATTTACACTGTTATACAGGCTGTACACTCACTACTTTACATTGTAGTAAAGTGTCATTTCTTCAGTGCTGTCACATGAAAAGATATAATAAATATTTACACTGTTATACAGGCTATACACTCACTACTTTACATTGTAGTAAAGTGTCATTTCTTCAGTGTTGTCACATGAAAAGATATAATAAAATATTTACACTGTTATACAGGCTGTACACTCAGTACTTTACATTGTAGTAAAGTGTCATTTCTTCAGTGTTGTCACATGAAAAGATATAATAAAATATTTACACTGTTATACAGGCTGTACACTCACTACTTTACATTGTAGCAAAGTGTCATTTCTTCAGTGTTGTCACATGAAAAGATATAATAAAATCTTTACACTGTTATATAGGCTGTATACTCACTACTTTACATTGTAACAAAGTGTCATTTCTTCAGTGTTGTCACATGAAAAGATATAATAAAATATTTACACTGTTATACAGGCTGTACACTCACTACTTTACATTGTAACAAAGTGTCATTTCTTCAGTGTTGTCACATGAAAAGATATAATAAAATATTTACACTGTTATACAGGCTGTACACTCACTACTTTACATTGTAGTAAAGTGTCATTTCTTCAGTGTTGTCACATGA
>NW_026512053.1:115000-174276 GCF_027579735.1 Bombina bombina
GATCGAAGTCTCAGGGTCGGAGTAGGACTGTGAGATTTCAAGAGGATTCTGCTAGTGGGCTGGTCACCAGTACGTATGATGATGTGAGTTTGGCGTGCGGTGTGAGTGATAGCGACCGGGAAGGGTATCTAGAATTTGGGGAAGGGGGGGATAGGGAGGAGACGGCTGGCTCTTCCCAAGGTACTCCCCTCTTGGCTTCTATTTTGCAGGTACCCAGGACATCCTCATCCAGCAGGGACATGGCGACTCAGAGTTCTGGAGCTCTCGTGCCTAGAGGAGTCAGCAGTGCTTCTGGACAAGGCCAGGCCGCATCGGGTGCTTCCTCTGGTGAGATGCAACTTGGTTTACCTAGGGGGCGGTGTAATTCTTCCAGCTCTAGTGGGTAAGGTTCAGGGTCTGAGATAGATGGGTCCCTGGGTTTGCACACGAAAGGGCATAGGAGGATGTATAGAATGTTGAGAAAGATGAGTAGGAGCAATCACGGGGATGGCAGCGCCGGTAGTGTGGCGCAGTCATCTCAACTCCTAGGGGTTGCTGGGGGGTCACCACAGGCGGTGAACAGAAAGGCAGCGGTACATGGGGATACTTATTCATGCCAGGTACACAGTTTGCATGCACACCTTAAGTCTAAGACGGTGAAGCATATCCAGGACGGTAAGTATGTGAACATGTTTGAACTGTCTGCAGAGGCTTTTAAGTTTAAAGAAATGGTGGAGGATGGTACGGGCCCTAAGAAATTTAGGCGGTCCAATACCCTTGAGGAGTGGCATCGATGTTTCCGGGTCTACGCCACTTGCTACTTGGAGAGGTTTCCCGATCAGGGGACTGCCCTCTTTAAGTACATCGACACCATTGATGCAATACACAGAAAGTTTGCGGATGGTGCGTGGAGAGAGTACGATATGCTATATCGGAAGAAGAAGGTGGGCAACCCATTGCTTGATTTTGGCACAATGGATTTGCATCTATGGGCACATCTTGATGCGGAAAGGAGGGCCCAGGGGGGCTCCACAGCGGCATCGCCTGGGGGTAGGCATACATTGCGCTTTTGACGGCGGCAAGGGGGTGTGTGCTGGCGGTATCAGGACAAAGCGTGCGAGCGGGGCACATCGTGCACGTTCAAGCACGTCTGTAAGTTCTGCAGCGGACAACACCCTGGAGCTGATTGCTCCAAGAAGCGAGATACCCAAACTGATCGGTTTGGGGGCAAGGGAGGCACTGACAGTAAGGGCAGATACGCCCCTTAGGGTCCAGGTCATTGGCAAATGGTTGAGCAGGTACCCGGACAGGGCGGCTGCTCAGCTTTTGAATAGCGGCTTGCGTGAGGGTTTCATGATCCCAGTAGTCGGTCGAGTACTGGAAGCCCGAGACAGGAAGAACCTGAAATCGGCTTCTCAGTACCCTGAGGCAGTCAGGGAGAAGCTGGGAAAAGAATTGGCCTTGGGTAGGGTTGCTGGCACTTTCAGGGAATTGCCACTGCCGGATTTAGTTGTTTCCCCGCTGGGGGTTGTCCCCAAAAAGGAAACGGGTAAGTTCTGGCTCATACAACACCTCTCTTATCCGAAAGGGCAGTCAGTAAACAACGCCATTCCGGAGGAATTGAGCTCAGTCCTTTACCAGTCGTTTGACGACGCGCTGGCTATGGTCAGGGAACGGGGCCCAGGAGCGTTGATGGCGAAGTTAGACATAGAATCCGCGTTTCGGCTTCTCCCGATTCACCCATCATCCTTCGGGCTGATGGCGTGTTGGTTTGAAGGGGGTTATTATGTTGACCGTTGTCTACCCATGGGCTGTTCGATATCCTGCGCGTATTTCGAAGCATTCAGCACTTTCCTGCACTGGGTGGTGGTCTCGGTGGCTGGAAGTGACAGAGTTGCACACTACTTGGACGACTTTCTCCTGGTAGAGGCGGCCAACTTGCAAGAATGTGCCTCTTTAATGAAAGTAATGAGGTTCATGATGGCCAGGTTTGGGGTTCCTCTAGCAGAGGATAAGACAGAGGAACCGTGCACATGCTTGACGTTCTTAGGCATCGAGATCGATTCAGTGGCAGGAGAGTGTAGGTTGCCTAAGGAAAAGGTTGCCAAGATGTTGGCGACAGTTCTTGCCATGGTTTCGGCACAGACGTATTCTCTGCGGGAGCTGCAGTCGCTCCTTGGTCTCCTTAACTTCGCGGGGAGAGTTATCCCATGGGGTAGGGTGTTTAGCAAGCGGTTAGAGCGGTGTTTGGGTGGAGGTAGGGCTCCGGCATTGCGCATTCGCATCACAAGGGATCTCGTGGCGGACTTACAGGTCTGGGAGAGGTTTCTCCAGGACTTTAACGGCATCTGCATGTGGCGAGGTGATCCAATATCTAACCAAGCATTACATCTGTTCACGGACGCCGCTGGAGCATCCGGGTATGGGGCTTACTTTGAAGGGGTATGGAGTGCGAAGCCCTGGCTGACCAAGTGGATGGCCAGAGGGCTTACACGCAATCTTTGTTTTCTGGAATTGTTTCCTATACTGGTTGCAGTGGAACTGTGGGGTCACCTGTTTAGTAACAGGGCTGTGATTTTCTGGACGGATAATCTCAGCATGGTGTTTGCGGTTAACAGGCTTTCAGCTTCATCGCCTGTGGTGGTGCATTATTTGCGACACCTGGTGTTGAGATGTTTGCAATGGAACATTGACTTTAGGGCCCGGCATGTGCCAGGGGTGCAGAATATAGTTGGAGATGCATTGTCTCGCTTCCAGTCTGAGGCATTTAGGGCAGCGGCACCTGCCGCGGCTCCTTATGGTCTTTCTTGCCCTCTCTTTTTGTGGCAGATGGCGAGGGACTACAGCAACTGATTCCTTTGTTGCGGGCTTCGTTGGCACCAAGCACATGGTCGGCATACATAAGGTACTGGAGCGAGTGGGTAGGTTTCTGCGACCTACGTGAGTTCCCTTCCTGCGAGGGTGAACAGGGGTTTCTGTTGCACTGGCTGGCGGACCTGAGAGGTAAGCGAGCAAAAAAGGGGGGCGGTGGTCACGAGGCTATCGGCTGTGGCTTTCTTCTGCAGGCTATATGCTTTTAAAGACGAGTCACGCTCCTTCCTTGTAAAGCAGCTTATTAGGGGGTGGGGCCATCTGGAAGTTCCACGACGGGACGCAAGGGAGCCCATTACAGCAGAACGGCTGGTAAAGTTGCTGGTGGTCCTACCAGAGGTATGTTCCTCACCTTTAGAGGCTCGGTTCTTCGGGGCGGCCTTCGGCCTGGCGTTTCATGGTGCATTAAGGGTGGGCGAGTTGGTACCGCGAGCCAAAACGGCGGCCACAGGGGGGGTCATGCACAGCCATGTCAGACTGGTGGATGACTCCGTGCTATTGTTCATTCCCAGGTCCAAAAACGACCAGGAGGGCCGGGGGGCTTGGCTTTCCTTGCCGGGGCAGCCTGGTGTTACCTGTTGCCCCGTGCGGCTAGTGTCATCTTACCTGGAAGTGCGGCCAGGAGGCTCCTCCAGGTTTCTAATACATGCCAATGGAGATCCGCTGACCAGATACCAGTTTGGGAAGGTTTTAGATAGGGCAGCACAAACGGCTGGTCTTGACGGGTCTCGGATTGCCCCACACTCCTTCCGAGTCGGGGCAGCGATGACGGCAGCAGAGTTGGGTTGATCCTCGGATCGCATCCGCTCATTAGGGCGGTGGAGGTCGCAGCGGTATAAGTCTTATGTTAGGCAGCTGTATGTTTGAGAACGGGGATCAAGGGTCAAGTATGCAAGAGTTTGGGGGGCTTGCGGGGGCGATACCTAAAGGTAATGGGCCAAGGTTGTGAGGATCTGGTCTACTGCAAGCGGGCTAACTCTTGTTTTCTTTGTTTTCAGAAACATGTCCAGGTCCTGTACGAGTGTGGATCGTCGGCCATTCATATGTGCACTGGGCCGCAATTAGAGCTGCAGCCATGCCAGGAGGACAGCAGCTAGGATTTTCTTTGTCCAGGGCTGTGTTACGTTGGCTAGGGCGCAGAGGCTTGGCCTTGGCAGATCTGCCTGCATTGCTCCAGAATGCCGCGAGAAGGTGGGAAAAACCCCACATTCTGATAATTCATGCCGGCGGCAACGATGTGGGGGCCATTCCCACATTGGATCTAATTCGGGCAATGCAGTCAGACCTGAGGCAGTTCAAACTCTGATTTCCAGGTGTGAGAATCGGGTGGTCGAATGTGATCCCTAGATTAAGATGGAGGCACATGGTGTGTCATAAGGCGGCTTTCCAGGTCAGGAAAAAGATCAATAGGGACCTGAGGAAGCAGGTAGTTGAACTCAAGGGTTTTGTGGTAGAGCACGGGAACATCTCGGCAGCCCATAAGGGTTTGTATAGGCAGGATGGGGTTCATTTAGAACCAGCAGGAGTAGATTTGTTCTTGCAGAACATCAGGCAGGAGTTACTCCTAAGAGTATAGGGTGGCGGCAAGAGTCAGGACCAGTGAATATGCAGGTCAGTCTCTTGTGGCGGGTGGTCAGGATCATGGCTGCAGACTGGAAGGAGGTTTGAGGAACGGCCATTGCGGTCAGGGTGATGTCACAGGCTTGATATGCTTGGTCGTGCTCGGGCTGATTATTGTTGGGCCGAAAAAACCCTAAATATAAAGCTGCGTGAGTATCTCCGCCTTGTGGTCTGCAGCAGTGTCCCTTGGCCATTTTCTAGAAGGGGTTATCCATAGTTAGAATGTAGGCCCCGATTTCCGCCACCTGTGGTTAAGTTACCTGCCAGTTCCACGGCTGGTACCAATAAATGCGACCCACTAGTCTTTCACCCACAAACTGTGTTGTGTTGTTATTTATTATTTAATAAAGGTATATTAAGTGTTAAGTTATGATTAGTTAAGTTACAAGCAGACACTCAGGAGATGTAGGGCATTTAATCCCTTAAGAAAGTGCAGGGTAAATAGCCCAGAACATAGCTAAGGTTTAAGGCCTGGAGGAGTGAGTGCTGCTGTGTGTGTGTGTTAGTTACAATGTTGCATTGTGTTGGGAGGGGTTTACTAACCTTATAAGAAGGATGTACAGGGATTCTACTTCCTCTTTGTTCCTGTGGACTCCCAGAAGATCTTTCCCCACCCTCCCATCCCTGTTATGCACTGTTGTTGAATTTGTTATGCACTGACGTCTTGTTTTGTTATCCATCTTTGATTGGATTTGTTATGCATTACGGATTGGCACTTGTAATATATATATATACACACACACACACACATATATATATATATACACATACACACATATATATATACACACACACACACACATATATATATATATATATATATATACATACATACACACACACACATATATTTATATTTATACACACACACACACACACATATATCTTGTGCATTGGAAACATTGCATATTAAAAATTTCTGAGGGAAAGCAAGCGGGGATACTTGCTTAGATGTACTAATTTCCTATGCAAATATTTACATTGATTTAATTTTGAGACATGGAGGATTTTAATTTCAGTTTTTTATCTCCCCCCCCCCATAATTTTAAACACACACACACACCCACACACCGTCAGAACAGTGTGCTAGATGCTCCTTTTTAAACACAAATGTTGAAGTAGAACTTATTAATCCTTTGCTAAATCACAATATAATATATAGAAATTTAGTGGGTCTCAGCGCAAGCACCAGCGGCTCAAGCCGTAGCACAGCGGTACATACTATTGAATGACTGCACACTAGTGTAACTCTCTAACCCTAAACATTACCTGTATAATCATAAAAACAAGCTGGTAATATGATATGGGGTTCGGGAGCCAGCCACCTGTATTAAAATAATAGTGATACTCATATTAGCGTAACGGTCGATACTAGTGCTCAATATCAGAAAGCTCTAGCCATAAACTAGATATGGTATGTTCGGTTGATCGTAGACTACTAATCAGTTATTATTAAACACAATCGATAGATATCACAATAGAATGAGTGCAAAGCAGTGTACTTTAACTTAATGATTTTGCTAGAAATCTGAAAGTAGTCACTCGATCCCTTATAGTAACGAATGATAGTATAACAAAGTGACAGTTACACATGTGAACATCTATACATAGTGTTACTAATACTATCAACCGGACACTAAATTATAGTGTTACAAATGAGCCACAGTGTTTATTTGTATCGACCTATGTTCCATAAAATCCTGAATTTAAGTTACACAGCAAGCCACCGATATTAAACAATGTTGGCATGAACTCAATTTAAGCGGTTTACAAGAGATATATTTATTTAACAGTTTATTCGATTAAACCGCATAACATATATCAAATTTATGTCAAACAGGATACTTTTATGGAGGGTCCTATTAGCCATCTGATACTTTAGATTTTCAGCACATGCAATAATACGAGGACTATATACTAGTGAATGCCCACGTTTTAACAAGGCGCTACTAATGAACATAATAATACGGTAGCAGCAGTACTATAACCAGACATTGCTAACAAACCAGATCTTATACTGATATTACTATTGACTCGCAGTTATTAGCCGAGAATATAAGCACAGTGGTAAACTCCAGAACATCGGACAAATGTGACTGTTACCTAATAAGTGTAATAAAACACATATATTTGTATAATAAAATATGACGGATGGTTGGCAACTGACAGATCTAGTAATACTGGTATTTGACCTACATAACGAAGAAGTAATAGTGTGATATCTATTTATTTAAAAACCTGAACAACAATAAATAGTATATTCAGTAATATTGCCAATTACAACACCAGTATTTCCTATACAACACTATGATATGCACCTATATAGATGGTCTACAACAGTGATTTTTAACCTTTTTTTTGCCGTGGCACACTTTCTTACATTAAAAAATCCTGTGGCACACCACCATCCCAAAATTTAAAAAAAAATCACACATTGCAGCCTAATACAGTATATATATATATATACACATATACACACACACACACACACACTGTATGTTTTGTGCTGTTATGCCATGCCTCCTACAAACTACCCCTGCACTGGGAGTAAAAAACAAGCAAAGTTTAAAAAATATGTCACACTGTTGTCAGTCTGCCGTGGCACACCTGAGGATCTCTCACGGCACACTAGTGTGCCACGGCACATTGGTTGAAAAACACTGGTCTACAATATCAGAAGATTTGAGCCTTACTAATAAGCATATTACCAGGGCATATGCAGATATGACCCTAAGCAGACGTTTATTTCTAGTTACTATGATGCAATATATCTCTGCTGATTCACTGAACATATTAGTCTGAACAGGACTTCATATCCAAGCTCCTCTCCTATAACCACACATTACCTAATCCTATTCTACTACCTGACTCATAAGCAGGTACATATAATGTTTGTATGATAATCATCTTAGTTGAAACCCACAATATTTGAGTATTTAATTATACCAGCATTGGAGAAGTATCAGAATTAGTGAATCTAGAACTTGACATACTAGATCACTCTAACCTAAAGTTCTATTTCACATTTGGGATTTTAATGTATGAATGTTGTCGTTCTAAATACATTTGAATAATTATAATAAAAGTTATATTTTATGTTTTCTGTGTAGTACCAGCCCCAAGTCTGGGCAGCAGAGTGCTAGAAGTGCACACTTTCTAGTGGAACTAATCTTGTTCCACTAATTTGTTGTACATTCCATATTTTGTGCACAAGCACCAACCCACAGATATCAATACAAGAATATAAATGAAAGAATATACTGGAAGACATCCAGTTTTCACTATTCTGATTATGTAACTAAGTGGGGATTGCCATTGCTAACTTGTTTTCTGTATAAGGGGTTAAATCATCTCTGTGACTCATACAGGAATCGTGTTTCTTTGTGGTCAGGATAGAATCTGTTTTCCTCTTTTCATTCTGCCCCTTATCTCCCTGCAGATAACCAGAATGATCTGATTGGAGACGGATTTGGAAAGGTCCCTTGTTTGATGTTGGTGTTGTCTTGTGGGAATAAGCTGGAGTCACAAACAGCTGTTACAATACTGATATTATCAGGAAAGTATATACATTATGCTTCCCTAATGACTGGCTCATTATTTGTAACTTTATTATAAAAATGCTCTCCCAGTGACAGTCACAAGCAATGCCACCTATTATAGAAATACTTCAGTACAGCAAATGTATAAAACTGAGGCCATCTCATTACTTAGACATTGCATGGTTGTCATTAAATGTTAGTGCTTCCATATCTGGCTAACAATTTCAGGTAAATACAGCACTTTCACAAGCATGGTAAAGTCTCCTCTAGACCCTAATGATATACAGTGAGGTTCTTGTTGCAGTGTAATTTATGCACTGGGGTGGTTATGATTAGTGTTACTAAGGCTGAAGGAGCGAGGGACATAAAATATTTTCTTTAACATTAATACAGTTACATTCACTAACACACTGACATGTACACACATATACACTCACTGACACACATACACGCTCCCTAGCACACTGACACACACATACATTCCCTAACACACACTGACAAGTACACTCACTGACACACGTATATGCTCCCTAGAACACTGACACATACATACATTCCCTAACACACGCTGACAAGTACACTCACTGACACACATATACGCTCCCTAGCACACTGATGCACACTGACAAGTACACACATATACACTCACTGACACACATACACGCTCCCTAGCACACTGACACACACATACATTCCCTAACACAAACTGACAAGTACACTCACTGACACACGTATATGCTCCCTAGCACACTGACACACACATACATTCCCTAACACACACTGACAAGTACACTCACTGACACACATATACGCTCCCTAGCACACTGATGCACACTGACAAGTACACACTATACACTCACTGACACACATACACGCTCCCTAGCACACTGACACACACATACATTCCTTAACGCACACTGACAAGTACACACTATACACTCACTGACACACATACACGCTCCCTAGCACACTGACACACACATACATTCCTTAACACACACTGACAAGTACACACTATATACTCACTGACACACATACACGCTCCCTAGCACACTGACACACACATACATTCCTTAACACACACTGACAAGTACACACATATACACTCACTGATACACATACACACTTCCTAGCACACTGACACACACATACATTCCCTAATGCACACTGACAAGTACACACATATACACTCACTGACACACATACATTCCTTAACGAACACTGACAAGTACACACACTAACACACATATACACTCACTGATACACATACACACTCCCTAGCACACTGACACACACATACATTCCTTAACACACACTGACAAGTACACACATATACACTCACTGATACACATACATTCCTTAACGAACACTGACAAGTACACACACTAACACACATATACACTCACTGACACACATACACGCTCCCTAGCACACTGACACACACATACATTCCTTAACACACACTGACAAGTACACACATATACACTCACTGATACACATACACACTTCCTAGCACACTGACACACACATACATTCCCTAATGCACACTGACAAGTACACACATATACACTCACTGACACACATACATTCCTTAACGCACACTGACAAGTACACACACTAACACACAGTTACACTCACTGACACACATATACACTCACTGACACACATACACGCTCCCTAGCACACTGACACACACATACATTCCTTAACGCACACTGACAAGTACACACACTAACACACATATACACTCACTGATACACATACACACTCCCTAGCACACTGACACACACATACATTCCTTAATGCGCACTGACAAGTACACACACTAACACACATATACACTCACTGACACACATATACACTCACTGACACACATACACGCTCCCTAGCACACTGACACACACATACATTCCTTAACGCACACTGACAACTACACACACTAACACACATATACACTCACTGATACACATACACACTCCCTAGCACACTGACACACACATACATTCCTTAATGCGCACTGACAAGTACACACACTAACACATATATACACTCACTGACACACATATACACTCACTGACACACATACACGCTCCCTAGCACACTGACAAACACATACATTCCTTAACACACACTGACAAGTACACTCACTAACACACACATATATACTTTATAACACAGTGACACACACATATTGTTATGTTCTCTGTGTAGTCAGGATTAGAACATTCAGTTGTGTGCTGTTACCTTGTGTCTGATGTGTCTTGCACATATCACTGAGGCGCTGCAGCAGGTACTTTAGATAAACTTTGATTCAGCTACAACCACATGGCTTCTTCACTAACAGGTCCATCAGTAAAACTAGCATGGCTTCTGATGATGTCACAGAGACCCAGACACACCCAGAGGGAGTGGTGAGCTGAGCTTAAAGAGACACTAAACCCATTTTTTTCTTTCATGATTCAGATGTTAAGCAACTTTCTAATTTACTCCTATTTCATTCTCTTGCTATCTTTATGTGAAAAAGAAGGCATCTAAGCTAAGGAGCCAGCCAATTTTTGCTTCAGACCCTGGACAGCACTTGTTTATTGGTGGGTGAATTTAGCCACTAATCAGCAAGCACAACCCAGGTTGTTCACCAAAAATGGGCCGGCTTCTAAACTTACATTCTTGCTTTTCAAATAAAGATAGCAAGAGAATGAAGAAAATGTAATAATAGGAGTAAATTAGAAAGTTGCTTAAAATTGCTGCTCTATCTGAATCATGAATAAAAAAAAATTGGGTTCAGTGTCCCTTTAAAGCTGAGCACTTCTAACATATAATGATGAGACAATGTTAGTGCAAAAAAACATCTTAACATAAAAACTAAATAAATAAAAATAAAAAACAGACAGTGGATGATATTGTAACATACAACAAGTAATAGTCATACATGTTTATCACTAAACCATACACGTGAACTTAGAACAGTTTATCTCTATAGTCTATGGGGCATATGTATCAAGTTCCGTATGGAGCAGTTATGAAGCAGCGGTAACAAAGACAGCTGCTCTATAACCTGTCCGCCTGCTCTGAGCAGGCGCACAGACATCGCCGGAAATCAACTCGATCGAGTATGATCGGGTTGATTGACACCCCCCTGCTGGCGGCCCATTGGCTGCGAGTCTGCAGGGGGGGCATTGCACCGTATTCAGCGAAGTCTGGCGGACCTGATCTGCACTGTCGGATCAGGTCCGCCAGACTTTGATAACTAGAGGCCTATGTGCACAAGACCTAGGTCGCAGCCTAGATTTTAGTCACAGTTATGTTTTCTGCGATAAGTCTGCCTTCGGATTAGGTCATTCCTTGCTGAATAATCTCTCACTGAATCCTCACATTGCCATCTAGAAGGTGGCCTTCTGTTTCTAGAGGGCCGTAAAGTATTTGGTTCAGGAGAAATAGTCTGTGGAGGAGAACCCAACGGTTGTTGATCACCTGTGATATTTTGTTGTTGGACAGAATCATTCTGAGGTTGATCTGTTTCAGTTGTGTTCATTGCATTTTCATCCTCAGAAGACTCAGGTGGGCACCACACTCCATGCCAGATATCCTCACCATCTGAATCATTTGATATTTGTGTAGCTGGTTGAGATCTATGTCTCATTTGTTCTACATGGCGGGAAACTGTACCACCAGCTTGTAGTTGAACTTTAAACATTCTGTTGCCCATGCATTGTATTATGACAGCTGGAATCCATTTATTTGGGCCACGGTAGTTTCTAACCCATACTCTGTCATGAAGAACAAATTCTGAAACGCTAGAAGTGTTCAACTCTTGGGTGGGATGTTCTGGTCTAACTTTATCCAGTGGAGTTCTCAGGCGTCTTCCAAACATTAACATTGCAGGTGATAGCCCAGTAGTGGCATGGGGTGTGTTTCGATAGTTAAACAAAAAGTTAGAAAGGGAGTTTGGATTAAATTTTGATTTGTGAGAGACAGCTAAGTGGCGTTTTAAAGTTTGAACAAATCTTTCAGCCTGTCCATTAGAGGCTGGAAAATATGGAGCTGTCTTACAGTGTTTGATGTTATTTGTAGCTAGACATGTTTCAAATTCATGTGATATGAACTGTGGACCATTGTCTGAGACTAAAGTTTGTGGCAGTCCAAATCTTGCAAACATACTGGAAAGAACGACAATGGTTTGTTGTGTTGTAGTACTTGACATTTGAACTACTTCTGGCCACTTGGAATGAGCATCCACAGCCACCAAATACATTTGTCCATCCACTGGCCCTGCAAAATCAACCTGGATTCTTGTCCAAGGTTCATTCGGCCATGGCCAAGTATTTGAGGCGTCCCTGCTGGGATTCCGCTGTGTCTGTGCACATGCACAGCTACATCAGAAGCAATATCTGTATCCAATATAGGCCACCATAAATATTCTCGTGCTCTTTGCTTCATTTTTACTTCACCCTGATGTGAGCTGTGTAGTAACTTTAATGCTAATGTTTGCAGTAAGTTCGGAGTTATCACTCGTGACCCCCATAACAGACAGCCTGAGTCATGCACAATTTTCTTCTTCCTTGTAAAATATGGCTGAAGGTCAGAGCGAACTACTTTAGGCCACCCATGTTGAACAAAAGACTTACGGCAAGATTACGAGTTGTGCGTTAAGGTAAAACAGCAGCGTTAACAGGTCCTAACGCTGCTTTTTTATGCCCACTGCTATTACAAGTCTTGCAGGTTTAGGGGCACCACACACTTTTTTGGCCTTACCGCAAAACAACTTACGTAAACTTTGTAAACCCTTTTTTCTATGGGACTTCCATAGCGCTGGTATGAGGAATCTGTCCTGGGAGGCCAAAAAGTGAGCGGTACACCCTCTACCTCCAAGATCCGTAACACATTCTAAAGTCAGTAGTTAAGAGTTTTATGGTACAATGCTGTAGCATAAAACTCATAACTAAAGTGCTAAAAAGTACACTAACACCCATAAACTACCTATTAACCCCTAAACTGAGGCCCTCCCACATTTCAAACAGTATAATAACATTTATAACCCCTAAACCACCGCACTCCCGCCTCACAAACACTAATTAAATATCATTAACCCCAAATCTGCCGTCCCCAACGTCTCTGCCACTATATTAAATGTATTAACCCCTAAACCTAAGTCTAACCCAAACCCTAACACCCCCTAACTTAAATATTAAATACATCTAAAGAAAATTACTAAAATTAACTAAATAATTCCTATTTAAAACTAAATACTTACCTATAAAATAAACCCTAAGCTAGCTACAATATAACTAATAGTTACATTGTATGTAGTTTAGGGTTTATTTTTATTTTACAGGCAAGTTTGTATTTATTTTAACTAGGTACAATAGTTATTAAATAGTTATTAACTATTTAATAACTACCTAGCTAAAATAAATACAAATTTACCTGTAAAATAAAACCTAACCTAAGTTACAATAACACCTAACACTACACTATAATTAAATACATTCCCTACATTAAATACAATTAAATATATTAAATAAATTAGCTAAATTACAAAAAAACAAACAAACACTAAATTACAGAAAATAATAAAAAAATTACAGATATTTAAACTAATTACACCTAATCTAATAGCCCTATCAAAATGAAAAAGCCCCCCAAAATAAAAAAAAACCTAGCCTAAACTAAACTATCAATAGCCCTTAAAAGGGCCTTTTACCTTTTAAAAAAATACAAACAACCCCCCCCAACAGTAAAACCCACCACCCTTACAAACAACCCCCCAAATAAAATACTAGCTAAAAAAAAACCTAAGCTCCTCATTGCCCTGAAAAGGGCATTTGGATGGGCATTGCCCTTAAAAGGGCATTTAGCTCTTTTGCAGGCCCAAAGCCCTAACCTAAAAAATAAACCCACCCAATACACCCTTAAAAAAATACTAACTCTAACCCCAGAAGATTCACTTACTAGGAGAAGTCTTCATCCAAGCGGCAAGATGTCTTCAACGAAGCCGGCAGAAGTGGTCCTCCAAGATGGGCAGAAGTCTTCATCCAGATGGCATCTTCTATCTTCATCCTTCCCGGCTCGGAGTGGGTCCATCTTCAAGACATCCGACGCGGAGCATCCTCTTCAAATGACGGCTTCTTCTGACTGAATATCTCTTTAAGTGACGTCATCCAAGATGGCGTCCCTTAGATTCTGATTAGCTGATATAATTCTATCAGCCAATCAGAATTAAGGTAGAAAAAATCCTATAGGCTGATGCAATCAGCCAATAGGATTGAGCTGGCATTCTATTGGCTGTTCCAATCAGCCAACAGAATGCAAGCTCAGTCCTATTGGCTGATCCAATCAGCCAACACTGACACATACATATGATATAAATATGCACACACAGATATACACTCACTAACACACACACTGACACATACATATGATATAACATGAACACACACATACCCTCACTAACACACACACTGACACATACATATGATATAAACATGCACACACAATATACACTCACTAACACACACACTGACACATACATATGATATAACATGAACACACACATACCCTCACTAACACACACACACACTGACACATGCATATGATATAAACATGCATACACACATATACCCTCACTAATTCACACACTGACACATACATATGATATAACATGCACACACACATATACACTCACTAACACACACACTGACACATACATATGATATAAACACACACATAGACACTCAGTAACACACACACACTGACACATACATATGATATAACATGCACACACACACATATACACTCACTAACACACACACTGACACACATACATATGATATAAACATGCACACACACATATACACTCACTAACACACACAATAACACATGCATATGATATAACATGCAAACACACATATACACTCACTAACACACACACTGACACATGCATATGATATAACATGCACACACACACATATACACTCACTAACACAAACAGTGACACATACAAATGATATAAACATGCACATACACATATACACTCACTAACACACACACTGACACATACATATGATATAACATGCACACACACATATACACTCACTAACACACACACTGACACCTACATATGATATAAACACACACATAGACACTCAGTAACACACACACACTGACACATACATATGATATAACATGCACACACACATATACACTCACTAACACACACACTGACACACATACATATGATATAAACATGCACACACACATATACACTCACTAACACACACAATAACACATGCATATGATATAACATGCAAACACACATATACACTCACTAACACACACACTGACACATGCATATGATATAACATGCACACACACACATATACACTCACTAACACACACAGTGACACATACAAATGATATAAACATGCACATACACATATACGCTCACTAACACACACACTGACACATACATATGATATAAACATGCATACACTCACACATATACACTCACTAACACACGAACTGACACATACATATGATATAAACATGCACACACTCACATATACACTCACTAACACACACACTGACACATACATATGATATAAACATGCACACACACATATACACTCACTAACACACACACTGACACATACATATGATATAACATGCACACACACAGATATACACTCACTAACACACACACTGACACACATACATATGATATAACATACACACACACATATACACTCACTAACACATACATATGATGTAAACATGCACACACACATTAACACTCACTAACACACACACTGACACATACATATGATATAAACATGCATACACTCACACATATACACTCACTAACACACACACTGACACATACATATGATATAAACATGCACATACACATATACACTCACTAACACACACACTGACACATACATATGATATAAACATACACTCACACATATACACTCACTAACACACACACTGACACATATGATATAAACATGCACACATTCACATATACATTCACTAACACACACACTGACACATACATATGATATAAACATGCACACACACATATACACTCACTAACACACACTGACACATACATATGATATAAACATGCACACACACGTATACCCTCACTAACACACACACTGACACATACATATGATATAAACATGCACACACAAACACATATACACTCACTAACACACACAATAACACATGCATATGATATAACATGCAAACAAACACATATACACTCACTAACACACACTGACACATAAATATGATATAAACATGCACACACACACACACATATACACTCACTAACACATACATATGATATAAACATACACACACACATATACACTCACTAACACACACTGACACATACATATGATATAAACATGCACACACAAGTATACCCTCACTAACACACACACTGACACATACATATGATATAAACATGCACACACAAACACATATACACTCACTAACACACACAATAACACATGCATATGATATAACATGCAAACAAACACATATACACTCACTAACACACACTGACACATAAATATGATATAAACATGCACACACACACACACATATACACTCACTAACACATACATATGATATAAACATACACACACACATATACACTCACTAACACACACTGACACATACATATTATATAAACATGCACACACACATATACACTCACTAACACACACACTGACACATACATATGATATAACATGCACACACACATATACACTCACTAACACACACAATAACACAAAGGGGCCTAGTTATCAAGCCGTCAACCTCAAATACGCTCGTCAACCTCAAATACGCTGCGTATTCCGCAGCGTATTTGTGGCGAGGCTGATTCGCCTTAGTTATCAAAGGCTCGAGACCGGCAAAAGTAGAATTTTGTGACGTAAACTTCGATCCGCCGGACTCAGTCCGACACAGATCGATTCTTACGTCACTCCAGATGTTCCGCACACAAGTGCGGCACAATCTCACTACTTTTGCTAGTTATCAAAAAACTAGCAGGTACGCTCGGCACTTTTACGGCCCAGCGTACCTGGCTTTCAAAGCGCCAGCCTGGAGGCGGCGGATCCCATAGGAATCAATGGGAGTCTGACCATAGCGAAAGTACAAGTTCGCTGCTGACAGACATCCCATTGATTCCTATGGGAGCTGTCTACACCTAACACCCTAACATGTACCCCGAGTCTAAACACCGCTAATCTGACCCCCCCTACACCGCCGCAACTAAATAAAGTTATTACCCCCTAAACCGCCGCTCCCGGAGCCCACCGCAACTATAATAAATGTATTAAAACCTAAACCGCCGCTCCCTGAACCCGCCGCAACCTATATTAAATGTATTAACCCCTATCCTGCCCCCCCTACACTGTCGCCACCTATAATAAATTTATTAACCCCTATCCTGCCCCCCACTACGCCGCCGCCACTGTAATAAAATTATTAACCCCTAAACCTAAGTCTAACCCTAACCCTAACGCCCCCCTAACTTAAATATTAATTAAATAAATCTAAATAAATTAACTCTTATTAACTAAATGAATCCTATTTAAAACTAAATACTTACCTTTAAAATAAACCCTAATATAGCTACAATATAAATAAGAATTATATTCTAGCTATCTTAGGATTTATATTTATTTGACAGGTAACTTTCAATTTATTTTAACCATTTATTATAGGTGGCGACGGTGTAGGGGGGGCAGGATAGGGGTTAATAGGTTTAATATAGGTTGCGGCGGGTTCATGGAGCGGCGGTTTAGGGGTTAAACTATTTATTTAGTTGCGGAGAGGTGCGGGATCAGCAGGATAGGGGTTAATAATTTTATAATAGAGGGCGACGGTGTAGGGGGGGCAGGATAGGGGTTACTAGGTATACTGTAGGTGGCAGCGGTGTCCGGGAGCGGCGGTTTAGGGGTTAATACATTTATAAGAGTTGCGGCGGGGTCTAGGAGCGGCGGTTTAGGGGTTAATACATTTATAAGAGTTGCGGCGGGGTCTAGGAGCGGCGGTTTAGGGGTTAGTAACTTTATTTAGTCCGGTATAGGGGGTAGAACAGTGTAGTTTAGTGTGAGTGCTTAGTGACAGGCTAGCAATAAAGCTGGGAAAAAGCCGAAGGGCAGCGAGATCGGATGAGTGATAACTCTCACAGTCCGCTGCTCATCGCCCCGCGGGTTTTTGACAGCTTTATTTGATAACTTAGGCGAACGTATTCAAGGTCCGCGGCGGCGAAGGTAGGCGAGCTTAGGCGGACGTATTGGGCCGGCGAAGCCAGAAAAGTAGACGGCTTGATAACTAGCCCCCATACATATGATATAACATACACACACATATACACTCACTAACACACACACTGACTCCTACATATGATATAAACATGCACACATACACATATACTCTCACTAACACATACACTGACACATACATATGATATAACATGCACACACATATAAACTCACTAACACACACACTGACTCCTACATATGATATAAACATGCACACACACACATACACTCACTAACACACACACTGACACATACATATGATATAACATGCACACACACATATACACTCACTAAGACATACATATGATATAAACATGCACACACACACATATACACTCACTAAGACATACATATGATATAAACATGCACACACATATACACTCACTAAGACATACATATGATATAAACATGCACACACATATACACTCACTAACACACACACTGACACATACATATGATATAAACATACACAGATATACACTCACTAACACACACACTGACACATACATATGATATAAACATGCACACACACATACCTTCACTAACACACACACTGACACATACATATGATATAAACATGCACACACACATATATACACTCACTAACACACACAGTGACACATACATATGATATAACATGCACACACATATACACTCACTAACACATACATATGATGTAAACATGCACACACATATGCACTCACTAACACATACATATGATATAAACATGCACACACATATGCACTCACTAACACACACACTGACACATACATATGATATAAACATGCACACACAGATATACACTCACTAACACACACACTGACACATACATATGATATAAACATGCACACACGCACATATACACTCACTGACACACACACTGACACATACATATGATATAAACATGCACACACACATATACACTCACTAACACACACACTGACACATACATATGATATAAACATGCACACACAGATATACACTCACTAACACACACACTGACACATACATATGATATAACATGCACACACATATACACTCACTAATATACGCACTGACACATACATATGATATAAACACACACATAGACACTCAGTAACACACACACACTGACACATGCATATGATATAACATGCACACACACACATATACACTCACTAACACACACAGTGACACATACAAATGATATAAACATGCACATACACATATACACTCACTAACACACACACTGACACATACATATGATATAACATGCACACACACATATACACTCACTAACACACACACTGACACCTACATATGATATAAACACACACATAGACACTCAGTAACACACACACACTGACACATACATATGATATAACATGCACACACACATATACACTCACTAACACACACACTGACACACATACATATGATATAAACATGCACACACACATATACACTCACTAACACACACAATAACACATGCATATGATATAACATGCAAACACACATATACACTCACTAACACACACACTGACACATGCATATGATATAACATGCACACACACACATATACACTCACTAACACACACAGTGACACATACAAATGATATAAACATGCACATACACATATACACTCACTAACACACACACTGACACATACATATGATATAAACATGCATACACTCACACATATACACTCACTAACACACGAACTGACACATACATATGATATAAACATGCACACACTCACATATACACTCACTAACACACACACTGACACATACATATGATATAAACATGCACACACACATATACACTCACTAACACACACACTGACACATACATATGATATAACATGCACACACACAGATATACACTCACTAACACACACACTGACACACATACATATGATATAACATACACACACACATTAACACTCACTAACACACACACTGACACATACATATGATATAAACATGCATACACTCACACATATACACTCACTAACACACACACTGACACATACATATGATATAAACATGCACATACACATATACACTCACTAACACACACACTGACACATACATATGATATAAACATACACTCACACATATACACTCACTAACACACACACTGACACATATGATATAAACATGCACACATTCACATATACATTCACTAACACACACACTGACACATACATATGATATAAACATGCACACACACATATACACTCACTAACACACACTGACACATACATATGATATAAACATGCACACACACGTATACCCTCACTAACACACACACTGACACATACATATGATATAAACATGCACACACAAACACATATACACTCACTAACACACACAATAACACATGCATATGATATAACATGCAAACAAACACATATACACTCACTAACACACACTGACACATAAATATGATATAAACATGCACACACACACACACACACATATACACTCACTAACACATACATATGATATAAACATACACACACACATATACACACACATATACACTCACTAACACACACTGACACATACATATGATATAAAAATGCACACACACGTATACCCTCACTAACACACACACTGACACATACATATGATATAAACATGCACACACAAACACATATACACTCACTAACACACACAATAACACATGCATATGATATAACATGCAAACAAACACATATACACTCACTAACACACACTGACACATAAATATGATATAAACATGCACACACACACACACATATACACTCACTAACACATACATATGATATAAACATACACACACACATATACACTCACTAACACACACTGACACATACATATTATATAAACATGCACACACACATATACACTCACTAACACACACACTGACACATACATATGATATAACATGCACACACACATATACACTCACTAACACACACAATAACACATACATATGATATAACATACACACACATATACACTCACTAACACACACACTGACTCCTACATATGATATAAACATGCACACATACACATATACTCTCACTAACACATACACTGGCACATACATATGATATAACATGCACACACATATAAACTCACTAACACACACACTGACTCCTACATATGATATAAACATGCACACATACACATATACTCTCACTAACACATACACTGACACATACGTATGATATAAACATGCACACACACAAATACACTCACTAACACACACACTGACACATACATATGATATAACATGCACACACACATATACACTCACTAAGACATACATATGATATAAACATGCACACACACACATATACACTCACTAAGACATACATATGATATAAACATGCACACACATATACACTCACTAAGACATACATATGATATAAACATGCACACACATATACACTCACTAACACACACACTGACACATACATATGATATAAACATACACAGATATACACTCACTAACACACACACTGACACATACATATGATATAAACATGCACACACACATACCTTCACTAACACACACACTGACACATACATATGATATAAACATGCACACACACATATATACACTCACTAACACACACAGTGACACATACATATGATATAACATGCACACACATATACACTCACTAACACATACATATGATGTAAACATGCACACACATATGCACTCACTAACACATACATATGATATAAACATGCACTCACTAACACACACACTGACACATACATATGATATAAACATGCACACACAGATATACACTCACTAACACACACACTGACACATACATATGATATAAACATGCACACACACACATATACACTCACTGACACACACACTGACACATACATATGATATAAACATGCACACACACATATACACTCACTAACACACACACTGACACATACATATGATATAAACATGCACACACACACATATACACTCACTGACACACACACACTTACACATACATATGATATAAACATGCACACACAGATATACACTCACTAACACACACACTGACACATACATATGATATAACATGCACACACATATACACTCACTAATATACGCACTGACACATGTGGCCATGGGTTTTGGAATTATGACATGTGCTTTGTCAATGGACACTCAATATTTATTACTGTGATTTTAATTGATTAAATGTCTTACTTTTCCTGAGTAGCTGACTATGCATCAAACAAGATAAATAACCTATAACTTAGCTTAACAGCTAATATACGGCTTGAACGCATATAATGGCCAGGAATGCATAAAATCGCCAGGAACACATATTACGAGTCGTGTCGGTAAAGCTGTAACGCAAGAATATTAGCTTGTAACGCAACATCCATTCCGCACTCAAAAAAATGCGCCAGTGTTACAGGTTGTGGTTTTACAGGTTCAGGCTAAAAAGTTTGCGTTACAGCCTATACCAACAGGATCCATACCGCCATCTGAGAGACGTAGTTATGGATTTTGTATAAAAAAAACTCATAACTAAAGTGTTACAAAGTACACTAACACCCATAAACTACCTATTAACCCCTAAACCGCCACCCTCCCACATCACAAACACTATATTAACCCCTAATCTGTAGCCCACCCACATCGCGACTATTAAATAAAGATATTAACCCCTAATCTGCCGCCCACACACATCGCCAACACTATTTAAATATATTAACCCCTAAACCGCCTTTTCATCACCAACACTAATAAAAGTTATCAACTACTAATCCGCCACTCCCCAACATTGCCAACACCTAAATAAACCTATTAACCCCTAAACCACAGCCCCCCCCCCACATTGCCAACGCTATAATAAAGTATAAACCCCTAAACCTCCAGCCCCCCGCATAGTAACTATTAAACTTAACCTATTAACCCCTAGAACGCCAGCCCCCCCACAATGCAAAACACTAAATTAAACTATTAACCCCTAAACCTAACAACCTCTAACTTAAAATTAAAATTACAATATAACTATCTTTAAAAAAAATAAAAACTTGTGAAATAAAAATAAACCTAACATTAAACTATAAATTAACCTAACATAACTATTCTAACAAAATAAAAAAATACTACCAATTAAAACCAAAATTACAAATTTAAAAAACTTAACACTACGAAAAAAAATAAAAAATCTAAAATTACAAAAAATAATAAGCACTAAATTACGAAAAATAAAAAACACTGAGCTTACAAAAAATAATAAATGAAATTATCAAAAATAAAAAGAATTACACCTAATCTAATAGCCCTATAAAAATAAAAAAGTCCCCGCAAAATAAAAACACCCCCTAACCTACAATAAAATACCAATAGCCCTTAAAAGGGCCTTTTGTAGGGCATTGTCTAAAGTTAAACAGCTCTTTAATCTGAAAAAAAAAATACAAAGTCCCCCCCAACAGTGAAACCCACCACCCAACTAACCCCCCAAAATAAAAAAACCTAACTCTAAACGTAACTTTAAACGTAAAAAAAAAAATCCCCATAGACATCAATGGGGTTGCGTTAAGGAGATTTTTGATTCTGCACTTCAGGTGTTAATTATTTTTCTAACACTCTCTCCCCATTGATGTCTATGGGGGAAAGCGTGCACGAGCACGTCAAATCAGCCCTTGGCTTTTGTGCGGTATGGAGCTTAACGCCACCATTTCGCATGCACAAGAAGGTTTTTCAGTAACTCGTAATGGCAACGCTATGGAGAGTGAAATAACGCAACTTTTTTGGCATTAGTTTCGCACCCTGTTTAGCACAAAACTCATAATCTAGGTGATAATAAATAACTTTGACATAAATAACACATAACACAGTAAGTGGGTGAAAGACCTATGGGTCATATTTATTATTGCCCAGCAATGGGAACTGCAATACAAAATATATATACACGGGTGGCGGGAAAATCGGGGGCTAAATATTTAACTATATAACCCCTTCTAGAAAGTGGGCAGGGGCCACAGCTGCAAAAAAGGGGGAGTTAGCTCAACCCAAGATATTAGCTTAGGGAGTTCTCGGCCCGCCGTCAACCAGTCAGTGCATCCCTAAGCTTCGAGCCTGGGGACGTCACTGTCACGGATACCAGACAGCTAAGGATACTCCCAACCCCCACTACAACCTCACCCCTGTTGTTTATCAGTGGTTTTGGGTTCCTCCGAGCAACCACCATCTCTGGAAGCTTTTGGTTGCATGGTTTTGTGTTTCAAACTTGTTTAGAAAAGAGCTTGTGTATGACCAGGAAAACCCTCCTAGGCTGTCCGGGCTCCTGGAACTCCCGGTTGGCCGCCTCACAACGGACACCCACCTAACCCCTCTCAGGCTGTCCAGGCTCCTGGAACTCCCGGTCGGCCACATGACAGCAGGACACCAGCTAAATTACCCCTCGTCGCTTCAGCAACCATGTGCCCCAGAGCTCCGCTCTTTTGGGGATTAGTAGCCCCTAGAGAGGACAAGAGGTGGACAAATTACCAGAGGGGAGCTCCTTTGGGAACCGGGTGTTTTGGACACCCCTAGCCCCATAACTTCAACGGACTGTAATTCTGGTCCCCAGTAACGAATCATGCATGATTTTTGAACTGTGAAATCTGGGGACTGTATGATTTTTTGCTTCTTGTACATCCTATTGTTCATGTATTTTACGTAGTCCCTAAGGTTCATAAGAGTTTGGTTGATCCACCAGGGAGACCCATCGTGGCTGGGATAAATTCCCTACTTAGTCCCACAGCCCAGTTTTTGGATAAGGTTTTGTCCCCTATGGTCACTCAAGGGAGGTCATACATTAGGGACACAGGTCACTTCATTGAATGTATCTCTCAGTTTAAATCACTGGGAGAGGATGTAATTCTTTCCACATGGGACGTAAGTTCCTTATATACTGTTATACCGCATTCCACGGGGATTAATTGTATTAGCAACACATTAGCTAAGAGCGGTCTGTATAGTCGGCAACAGCAAGAATGGCTTATCCAGTTGTTGGACCTGGTCTTGACCAATAATTTCGTTTTGCATGAAAAGCAGTTTTACATGCAAAAGAATGGGACTGCTATGGGGTCCAATGTGGCCCCAGTTAATGCATGTTTGGTTATGGACTCCATTGAAGAAAGAGTAGTCTATAGTGACCCCTTATTTAATGAGTGTTGTCAGGGGTGGTTCCGCTACATAGATTATTTGTTCATCGTGTGGTGGGGCCCCCCTGAAAAATTGAGACAGCTTCAGGTTAATATTGAGAATACTGTTCCTTTTTTTAAAATTTAGTTGCAAACATGATTATCATAAGGTGGAGTTTTTGTATACCACTGTCCTTAAACAAAATGGGTCCTTAACGACTGATTTATTTGTAAAACCCACAGACCGTAATACTTTGCTGCATCAAAAAAGTTTTCATCCCCCTAAGGTATTTGACAGTGTCCAAAAATCCCAGTTGATTAGGGTGGACAGAATAGTCACTGATCCCCAGGTGAAACAGGTCAGATTTGTTGAGATGAAAAACAAATTTATCCAAAGGGGTTATGATAGTCATGATAACATTATCAAGAGGAATTGGCCTTTACTAAAGTAAGCTTGTCCAGAGATTGAAGAGTTCCCGATTATCCCAAGAGCAGCCTACCGTAGCAGTAAAACCATAGGTAAAAGGCTGGTTAGGGCCATATCCAGTACTGAAACAACTAGGAGAGGGGACCAGAGGTTCTTTGGCAAACCCAAGGACGGTACATTCGCTTGTCTAGGTTGTGGCCAGTGTGGCAATGTCATCAAAGGAGGTAGCATTTCACATCCATACACTGGGGAAAAATTTTCAATTAAAGGTTATTACACATGTAACTCTACACATGTGGTGTATGCGTTAAAGTGCCCATGTGGGCTGTTATATTTTGGCGAGACGACCCAAAGGGTCAAATATCGCATATGCCAACATAAATCCACAATTAGAAATGAGAAAACCTCCCAGTTCCTGCACACTTTATAGAGAAAGGACATCAAATTAACCAGCTTACATATATGGTAATAGACCAAGCCCCCATACAGATCAGAGGGGGTGATAGGATCAAAGACCTCCTTTATAGGGAGGCCAGATGGATCTGGAAGTTAGATACCATGTACCCCAAGGGGCTCAATAGGGAATTTGACTTACTTGCTTTCATTTAAGGCCATAGTTGACTATGTAGCAGTGTCTGGTTCTAGCTAATTAATAAACTTTAGATATATGATATGTAGCTAAAAAACTAGCCATATAGTACAGTATATATAGCAACTTGCTGCATCTGTTTTTAAATGGAGTCTATTTCACATTAGGAGTTTAAGGGGTTAAAAAATAGCTATGTGAGAATTGCTAATTTGTTTGTCAGGTCAGGTGTGACCTTGTTAGGTGTTTGACCCCTCCCCATTAATTTGTGATTGGTCTCCTATGTATATAAATTTGAGATTTTTCTTAGTATATGTTAGCTTGATAAAGGGGCAGGAGCCCCAAAACGTTGCTCAGTTGAATAAAGGCACTGTTGCCATATTTTGAGTGCCACTGGAGTGTTGTCTTATGTTACAAATTACAGGACCCAGGAAAGGGAGGTCCCCCTGGTAGATTGAGGATAATTGGTCAGTGAGTGCTGGTCCTGCTTTTTCAATATTATAAAAGGAGTGTATGTTTTACAATAAAATCAGTTCTTGTTCACCTGAAGGCTAGTCTGTCTAGTTATTTGGGTGAGCTTCAGCTAAAATCACTTTCCTGGGCTACATAGCCACTTGTTCCAGGCAGAGGAAGGACATGCTGGAAGAGCTACCTAGTCTGGGTAGCTGGAGTCTGCCACAGGGTGGGACCCTGAGTACTGGTGCTGTCAGGCATCAGGGGTGGCTACAGGCTGTGGTCACTTGCCAGCTACATAGCTGCAGTTGGCAGGGAGGAAGCAGGACCCCTTTTGGCGGAGCTACCCAGTCGGGGTAACCGGGGGTACCCGTCACATTGGCTGGCAGCGGTGGGATCTGCTTCTTCCACACGATTCCTGCTGACAGAGAAGGGCCACAGTAGCTGGTAACTATGGAAGCCGAGTACCTAAGGAGAGTACAGGAGGCACTGACCCTGCTGGACAATCTTGGTTCTGCACTGGACCAGCTGAGCTGCAGGAGCATTGTCCACCGGCAACTATGGAGGGAGAGGCTTCAACAAGAAAAGGATTGTGATGAAAAGGTCCTCCCCACAGATGATGAGAGGTACTGGGTCCGGTGGCACTTGCGAGTGCTTTTCCTGGTAGAGCAGCCCATGGAGGAATGGCTATTGGATCTAGATCGACTGGTCCGGGCAGAGATGTGGATGGAGGATGGGTACCGGGACCTCCGATGGCTCGCTATGCAAGCATGGCCAAGGCTGGAGGATTGCTCCCCACAAAGGGATTTGGCTTTGGCGGCCCTGGGTTACTATTAGAAAAGTTGACAGAAGACCCAGAATTTGGAAGCGGGGTGAAACTGAGAGCAACGAACATTTACCTCTCCTGAGAGCAGATGTTGGATCTCTCTGGGTACCCTGGCTGGTATCCGATATGGTATCGCTTATTGTCCAAGAATGGGAACTGGAAAAGGCATACAAGAGGCTGCTAGACCGAGTTCTGCCGCATGCCATGGAGTCTGCATGGAGCTGTGGTGCAGCACTGTGGGAATCATGGAGGTTGACCTCAGATGAGTGGCCACAGAGCATAAGCGACGACGAGCAGCCTGGGCCCGAGCTTATAGACATGGACAAAGGAGCCACCCCAGCAGAAGCGCTGACAACAGGGCAGAGAACCGCCGGCCTCTGCCCAGCACCTGTAACACCCCCAGGAAACCAGGGAGAGGAGGTAGGCATCCTCCCTCCCCTTACAGACAACCCCTTGCAGGGAGAGATGGATGTCAATAACTCTCCCCAGCAGCAGAGCCCCTTCCCGGGAGAGAAGACAGTCGGTCTCTCTCCCCAGCGGCAGAGCCATTCCCTGGGAGCGGAGGTAGTCATCCTCCCTCCCTGTATACAGAACCCCTTCCCGGGAGAGGAGACAGTCAGTCTCTCTCCCCAGCGGCAGAGCCAGAACCCGGGAGAGAAGACAGTCGGTCTCTCTCCCCAGCGGCAGAGCCAGGAGCAGGGAGAGGAGACAGTCGGTCTCTCTCCCCAGCAGCAGCACAATTTCCCATGGAGCGGAGGTAGCAGACCTCCCTCCCCAGCAGTAGATCTCCTTCTCGGGAGAAGAGACAGACAGTATCTCCCCTCAGTAGCTTGGCAGGGTCTATACCCTTTTCTTGTCCTGGAGTATATCTCACAGGGGACAGGCCAGGGGGGGTACCCGCTCATGCAGTTGGTGCCACAAGTTTGGGCACCCGAGTTTTGCCTGCCCCACCAAGGAGCAACTTCAACCAACAGCCGGGAAACCTGCAATGACTTTGTTGGATACCTGCCCCTGCATTTGGTGCCACCAGTTTGGGCACCTGAGTCTTGCCTGCCCCACCAAGGAGCAACCTCAACCTACAGTCTGGGGTGGGTATACAGTTGGGAAACTGGTACTGGCTTTGTTTGTGGGTGGGTCAGCCGGTACTCAACAGAGTGTCACAGAGGTAGACAGTTTGGCCATGGAACTTAAGGACACTGGAACTTGTGGAACAGCAATTGTTTGAGAGCCGGCATTAGTAAACTTGTTTGGGACTTTGCATTATGTGACTATCCCTGCGCCCTGGGCGCAGGGTATAAATGCCAGCAGGAACCCCCCAGGATGCCCCAAGCTCAGGAGAGATGGGATAACCTCTCCTAGCAACCGAGAAGTGGAGGGCAACCATCAGACAGCCCCTGGCCGACCTGTTAAGGGTCTAGCCGGGTCTTCTGAACTGGAAGGGGGGAGATGTCATGGATACCAGACAGCTAAGGATACCCCCAACCCCCACTAAAACCTCACCCCTGTTGTTTATCAGTGGTTTTGGGCTCCTCAGAGCAACCACCATCTCTGGAAGCTTTTGGTTGCATGGTTTTGTGTTCCAAACTTGTTTAGAAAAGAGCTTGTGTATGACCAGGAAAACCCTCCTAGGCTGTCCAGGCTCCTGGAACTCCCGGTTGGCCGCCTCACAATGGACACCTGCCTAACCCCTCTCAGGCTGTCCAGGCTCCTGGAACTCCCGGTCAGCCACAGGACAGCAGGACACCCGCTAATTTTACCCCTCATCGTTCCAGCAACCATGTGCCCCAGAGCTCCGCTCTTTTGGGGATTAGTAGCCCCTAGAGAGGACAAGAGGTGGACAAATTACCGGAGGGGAGCTCCTTTGGGAACCGGGGGTTTTGGACACCCCTAACCCCATAACTTCAATGGACTGTAACTCCGGTCCCCAGTAACGAATCATGCTGATCTTTGGACTGTGAAATCTGGGGACCGAGAGCTTTAAAATGACACCCTGGTAGTGCCGCCGCTCCACCGGGATCACCCCGAAACTGCCACCCCTATGTATTGAGATTATGTAGGACTGTGGCTCCTATGGAGGCGCCGGTCAGTCTGGAGGGGTGGGAATGGCAGATAAATAGTGGGATTGTCCTTTGTGTTATCAAGATGAGCTGTGTGTATAAAAGGAGTGTATGTTTTACAAAAAAATCAGTTCTTGTTCACCTGAAGGCTAGTCTGTCTAGTTATTTGGGTGAGCTCCAGGCAGAGAAAGGATGCGCTGGAAGAGCTACCTAGTCTGGGTAGCTGGAGTCTGCCACAGGGTGGGACCCTGAGTACTGGTGCTGTCAGGCATCAGGGGTGGCTACAGGCTGTGGTCACTTGCCAGCTACATAGCTGCAGTCAGCAGGGAGGAAGCAGGACCCCTTTTGGTGGAGCTACCCAGTCGGGGTAACCGGGGGTATCTGTCACAGTCACCCTGACTGCAATGGTTGTTACTCAAACCTCCTTACAGACTGCAACCATGATCCTGACCACCACAAGAGACAGACCTGTGATTTAAAAGGTCCAGACTCTTCCCACCACCGCACTATAATCTTAGGAGTAGCGCCTGCCTGATATCTTGTATAAATAGATCCACACCTACGGGTTCCAAATGAACCCCATTCTGCCTATAACAGCCTTTATGAGCTGCAGAAATGTTCCCATGCTCTATTACAAACCCCTAAAAGTCCCTTACTAGCTTTCTCATTTCCCTGTTGACCTTTTTTACAAACCTAAAAAAGCTGCCTTATGGCACCACATGTGCCTCCACCTCAATCTAGGGATCACATTTAACCACCGGATTCGCAAACAAGGAAACCATAGTTTGAACAGCAGATCAGCCTGCATATATCCCCTACATCATTGCCGCCTACATGCAGAATAAGGATCTGAGGTTTTGCCCACCCCCTCCTAGCGGCAATGCTTGCAGATCTGCCCAGAACCAACCCCTACGCCCCAACAATCATATCATGGCTGTAGCCAAGGGGGATCTCAGTTGTTGTCCTCCAGGCACAACCGAAGCACAAATGGAAGCCCAGTGCATATATGAGTGGCCTTTGATCCACACCCGAACAGGACCTGGACGTGTTCCTGCAAAATAAATAACAATTAGTGTCTGTCCATAGAGGTCCTGACATCAAAGATGCATTACAACACTTCCAAGACACGCCTCCACCAAACACCTTACCAAGGATTACTTAATTATTGCTCAATACTATCAGGACTGTAGCTGCAACAGTCTGACGTAAGATGTATACTGTTGTGATCTCCATCACCCCAAAGAACAAAGACGATCCGAAGACCAACCTAACTCAGCTGCAGTTGTAGCTGTACCAACTTTAAAAGAGTGGGACGCAATGTGCAAAGAGTTAAGGCCCGCCCTTTGGGCCACCCTCTCCAAAATTCTTCTAAACTGAAATTGCATCAACTGCTCCCCGTTCACGTCATTTAAAAACCTGGAGAACCCTCCTGGCCATATTTCCATATAGGAGGATACCAGCTGCAGAGGACAGTAAGCCACGCCTGGTTGCATCTTCCATCTTGGTCTGTTTTGGACCGTGGGACAAACAGCAATACTGAGTCACCTGTCACACAAACGTGTTCATTCCTGCCCCCCCCCCCCCCGCCTGGCCGTCTTAGGCCTCGCTTCCATTGAGTCGTAATTCAGTTTGCGTGCACTCGCAAACCGATAAATATGCTGTCGGAAGCAATATCGTTTATCGACTGTTTCCAATGGTGCGTTATACCTCAATATTGGCAGCCGGACTTCGGCTGCCGAAAAGATTTTCGCGTCCCATAGAAAGTAATAGAAGCCGTTAATCGATAAATTATACCAGGTTTCCAATGAAAGCGCTAACCGTTAATACACTGTCGGAGGCTGTCGATACATTGAGAAATATTACCCCCAGCTCAACTAGGTGTAAAAGAGGAAAATTGTGCTTTTTGAGACCTATTTTCTATTGAAATGATAAAACTTGCAAATAATGCAAGTGTTTTAATGTAGAAATAAATTGTTATAAGTAATATTTATTGTTGTCTCATGTATAGAAATAGTTGAACTTATATTGTAATAGAAATATCAGTATATATTTAAATATAATAATATATGCAACAACATATCTACAGAATGCAAACTAGACCTATGCCTAGGGCAGCAATAAATATTACTTATATTTATGAAGTGTAAAATATAATTATATTAGAAAATAGTATTTGAATGTTAAAATTATGGATAAGTGTTTCTTTATTTTTCTTGAGAGGTGATCACCGGTAAGGAGCACGGACGTTAAACGTAAATTCTATAGTGTAAGGTCGGGTTACCTTAGCAACTAATTGATTTTCAAGAAATCCAACATCAGATGGAAGCGTTAACACAACGTTAACTTACGGCTACACGAAAAGAGCGACTGCACGCTATCCGCAAAATATTTCAATGGAAACCTGGTACTAAAATGGAGCCGTAAATTACTTTTAGCTGTCGGCCGCTTCGGTAGCTTACGGCTCCATTTTTAACGACTCAATGGAAGCGAGGCCTTAGAAGGTGGGACCAATTCTCCTACTCACAGTGCCCCTGTGAAAAGTCAACCCAAAAGCTGCTCTGAAGAGCCTGGACTCAAAAGTGGAAGAACAGATTGACCGTAACTCCTCAAGCAAAATAACAAATTGGTCTGCCGTAATTGGTTCCCTGGTGTCTTTGCGTGGAACCTACATACGTCCCCAGCCTCGTACTATGTGCTGAAAAGGAAAGGTCTGCTATGCGTCCTGAAAAGCATATTGCCTGCAAAAGAAAGTAACAGCAGGAAGCCTGGACACCACTCCCACCTTTGTGACCTGCTTACCTCTCAACTCAGCAAACCACTGAAGAAATAAGCGTTGCTCGCCCTCACATGAAGAGAATCCCTGGTGGTTCGCAAAACCTCACCCATTTAATCCAGTACCTCACATAAGCTGTCCTGGTAGTCAGTGCCAGGGAAGCATGGATCTAAAGGACTCAGCCTCTGCAAACCCTCGCCATCTGCCATAAAAAGGAAGGACAAAGAAACCCATTAGTAACCCCAGTGTGAGCCACGGCCCTGAGTACGTCCCACTGGAAGCGAGATAATGCATCTGCTACTATGTTCTGCACCCCGGGAACATGGCGAGCTCTGAAGTTGATATTCAACTGCAGGCATCTCAACATTAAGTGCCTCAGGTACTGCACCACCACAGGCGACGAGGCTGATGGTATATTAATGGCAAAAACCACACTTAGATTATCTGTCCAGAAAATTACAGCTCGGTCGTGGAGAAGGTGTCAGCTTGACAGCCACTACAATTGGAAACAATTCCAGGAAGCATAGGTTGCACATGAGTTCTGTCTCCGCCCAATCAGATGGCCACTGCTTCGCGCTCCATGCTCCATCAAAATACACACCATAATCTGAAAAGCTTCTGCCGCAAAAGGTGAAAGGTCTGATTTGACATCAGATCGCCTCTCCACATGCAGATGCCATTGAAGTGAAATGTGGGGTGTACCCTGCGCAAAACAGTAAGGGAATGTACCTCTAGCTCACCTCAGAAGGTTCCCTAGTGAACCCCTAAATAAATAGCAGATAAAAAGGTAATAGAGGGGAGCGCCAACAAAGGCTGAGGTAAAGGTGGACAATGATGGATGGGAATGAAAATAAGGTTAATAGGTCTAAAATGAGTTTAAAAAGTATACTGGTTTAATACATAATGACAATATATAATAACAATATAAAACATAAAATACAAATACAATCAATTCCATGGATCCATGTTAAAAACAATAATGTGTACAATAAAAGATAAATTGATAAGGAAGGTGCAACGTCGAGGAAGAATTATCTGTATTGACTAAGAGGAAATATCTGTATTGGCTGGACGTACAGATATGGCTGGCCTGAAAAGAATTGTCCTTGTAAAATAGCAATGTCAATGTGTGTCAATTTGTGTCCATCCAAGTTGAAAATCAAGTGATAATATCCAAAGTCAATGTGAGATGTGACAAATGTAGAAAAAAGTGGTATAAAAATATGAAAATAAAAATAAATTGTGAAAAATTCAAAAAATTCCAAAATATGTGTTTGTTGAAGTGAAAAATCAAGAAAATCAAAGTTGGTGAATAAATTATATCCAAAATCTCCTTGGTGGTGATGATGTGGTTCCAATAAAAAACGCTAAAGATGCTAAAAAATATATATAAATAAACACAAATAAAGATAAAAAAACCTGTGAAAAAAGAAACAAACAATAATGTAGAATATATCAACTGTTAGGTTCATATACAGGTAATATGCTTACTCAAATCTGTCGACGCGTTTCGGCCTTAATCTCCTGGCCTTTATCAAGACTAGTTATTTGGGCAAGCATATCAGAATATATAGGGTCAAAAATTGAGTGTTTGGGCACCAAAACAATAGGCCACGCCCACTTCCGGTTAGTGGCATTATGGGTATGGGCAAATATGTTAGCTGATGTGTAATGTAGTCAATTATTGAGTAATTTATACTTTTTATCTGTGAATAAACTTATATGCTCATGCGACCCGGGTCCTACTTGGAAGGATTATTTCTCCTAATTCTGGACTCTGGTAACTAACATTTTGTCTGCTATACAGCCAGAATTCCGCTTCCGGATTCTCTATCTACTTGCAGATAGACTTGCAGATAGAGAATCCGGAAGCGGAATTCTGGCTGTATAGCAGACAAAATGTTAGTTACCAGAGTCCAGAATTAGGAGAAATAATCCTTCCAAGTAGGACCTGGGTCGCATGAGCATATAAGTTTATTCACAGATAAAAAGTATAAATTACTCAATAATTGACTACATTATACATCAGCTAACATATTTGCCCATACCCATAATGCCACTAACCGGAAGTGGGCGTGGCCTATTGTTTTGGTGCCCAAACACTCCATTTTTGACCCTATATATTCTGATATGCTTGCCCAAATAACTAGTCTTGATAAAGGCCAGGAGATTAAGGCCGAAACGTGTTGACAGATTTGAGTAAGCATATTACCTGTATATGAACCTAACAGTTGATATATTCTACATTATTGTTTGTTTCTTTTTTCACAGGTTTTTTTATCCTTATTTGTGTTTTTTTATATATATTTTTTTTAGCATCTTTAGCGTTTTTTATTGGAACCACATCATCACCACCAAGGAGATTTTGGATATAATTTATTCACCAACTTTGATTTTCTTGATTTTTCACTTCAACAAACACATATTTTGGAATTTTTCACATTTTTCACATTTTTCACAATTTATTTTTATTTTCATATTTTTATACCACTTTTTTCTACATTTGTCACATTTCACATCGACTTTGGATATTATCACTTGATTTTCAACTTGGATGGACACAAATTGACACACATTGACATTGCTATTTTACAAGGACAATTCTTTTCAGGCCAGCCATATCTGTACGTCCAGCCAATACAGATATTTCCTCTTAGTCAATACAGATAATTCTTCCTCGACATTGCACCTTCATTATCAATTTATCTTTTATTGTACACATTATTGTTTTTAACATGGATCCATGGAATTGATTGTATTTGTATTTTATGTTTTATATTGTTATTATATATTGTCATTATGTATTAAACCAGTATACTTTTTAAACTCATTTTAGACCTATTAATCTTCTTTTCATTCCCATCCATCACTGTCCACCTTTACCTCAGCCTTTGTTGGCACCACCAAGTTGCCTCTCCAATCTTTTCTGAAAAATCCTGCCCCACGGGATGATTCTACCTGCGATATTTAAGAGGCATAGGAGTGATTGCAGCTCCTTCAGCGAACATGTTGGTGACGCGGCAGTTGACCTAACCACTTCCAGCATCTTACTCACTCTAGCTGTGGGTAGCCTGCATTCCATTGCCAATGGGTCAATCTCAATGGCCAGGAAAGTGAGACACGTGCACGGGCCCTCTGTCTTGTCCTCCATCAAAGGAGGACAAGACCTAGCCATTAGAAACCTCATGATGTACATAAGAGAGGCACATTCATTCATCCTGGGGTTGCCCACCAACAGAAAATCGTCCAAATAATGGGCAATCTTGTTGTTGCCTGAAGCTGAAGCTACAGCCCAGTGCAAGAATGAGCTGAATGCTTCAAAGTAGGCGCAGGAGATGGAGCAACCCATTGGTAGACAACGGTCCACGTAATAGGTGTCCTCAAACCAGCACCCCTATTAACCTAAATGAAGACGGGTGAATAGGGAGCAAGTGGAATGTGGACTCTACGTCCACCTTGGCTGGTAGTGCATGGAACTTAGTTCAGGAGGGATAGCATCATTCATTGAATGCCCTTTGGGATAAGAGAGGTGTTGGATCAATCTAAACTTACCAGCCTCCTTTTTGGGGACCACCCCCAACGGGGAGATCACCAAACATGGAATAGGCAAATCTGGAAAGGGGCCTGAAACCCTACCCATAGCTACCTCCTTCCCTAGTTTCTCCTAAACGGCCTCCGGGAACTGAGAGGCTGTCTTCAGGTTGCGTTTGACCCTAGAGCCCTGCACCTGACCCACCACTGGAATGGTGAAGCCATAGCAAAGGCCGGAGCCCAGTAAAGCAGCAGCCGCTCTGTCCGTGTACTGACACAACCACTTTTCAATTACCGGAACCCTAAGCGTTGTGGCCACCATTACCTGCAGAATTGACTTTATTCCTGAACTGGTTGGCTTGGGGATCCCTTTTCTTGATAAATTCAACCCCAGGATTTTGTCCCCCACAGAATTTTCACACGTGTTTGAATGTGCATGACAGTCATACATGATCTTTCCTGAAAACGCCATCATCCCCCGGCTGGACGCCGTTGAAATCGCCGTCTGTGCCACCCTCTCCAGTTCCAGGTGAGCCCAGAGGTGTAGATCAAGGGTGCTGAAATCCAGCAAAGGGTTTCCCAACTTTTTCTTCCTATAGGCCACTTCATATTTCCTCCAGGCTCCTTCAGCGTACTCCCTTTGTATGGTGTCAATCGTGTCAACATATTTGAAAATCACTGTGCCTTGTTCAGGGTGCCTCTCTATGTAGAAGGTGGCGTATACCCTAAAGCACCGGTGCCATTCATCAAAACATGTTGGTTTGTTTACATTTTTTCGGGCCCGTGATGTCCTCCGCCATCTCTTTCAGCCTATGCGCCCCTGTGGATAGCTTGAAGATGTTGACGTACTTACCGTCTTGTATTTTCTTTACTATCTTAGATTTCAGGTGTGCATGGAGGCTATAGACCTGGCATGAATATGTATCCCCATGCATGGCTGCTTTTCTATCTACCGCCAGTGGTGAGACCACCCAAACCCCTTGGAGCTGAGATACCAGAGTTGAGGACCTTTTACTCAATTTCTTGAGCATCCTTTACATCCACTGATGCCCCTTCGCAGTCAAACCCAGCGACGTATCACTTTCAGACCCTGAATCGCTGGATAAGGAGGAAACATCCCCACCCCGGGGGAATCAAAGTGGAACTCACTGGCAGGAATCACTGAAGGCCCTGGCGCTGATCCTGAATTAGACAGCCCTTTAAACTCAACGGTGTCTGCACTGGAAGCAGGAGCTTGAGATCCAAGAAGGGAGTACCATGGGAAGAGACAGCCATCTCATATCTACCTCCCACTGTTCTGCACATACTCTCGTCACTGTCACTTCTACAAAAATGTAATACTTAGCTACTCCTCTGTGCTGGCTGCTACAAGCAAATTCATCCTCAAACCTAACTGATCTATTGTGCCCCATTCCTGATGGGCCTGCCTCCTCACTATCACTGAGCGATAATCCATCACTCAAGCTAATACTAATTTTAGCATGTCCTCTTTTAACAGCTCCTCTGGTCATCAATCAACCTTGTTCATACGCCCCTTTCCTGCTGGGTGTCAATACTCCCTGTAGCTCACACATACTTTAGCCATGTTCCCCTAGGCCCTGAGTGAGCCACAGGGGTTTTCCCTTTATTTAGGGCCACTGCACGCAGGGGGCCAATGCGCAGGAGAGGGCCACCCTGGCCTTGCTAGATCTTACATTTGGCCATGAGCGCGAGGAGAGAGACCTAACGGCCTCCCCTCCTTTATTGTCGGCCATGGTAGAAGCGCGTATGCGCACTTGTGACTCTTAATTGCCCTTTTCTTCACTGGTTCATGGCTTTTCACTAGGCCCCATGCTTTGTGACACACTTACCCCCACTGAGACCTCCGTCTCATGTACTAGATGCCGCGAGCGCGACTCCCTTGCTGCGCTATAGGCCCTCCCCTCGATCACCCCCACCCCTGTGGTCCTACTTTCTTACCTGAGGAGCAAAGGGGGGCGATTCGCTCTGTTCGCTCTCTGTGTTCCGACTGCCACGACCGGAAGTGACGTCACCGGAAGCGCCAGGCAGAAGCGGCATGTGATCAAAAGATAGTGCAGCGGCCATCTTGGATGGGGCATGCAACGCAGAGGACAAAGAGGCCTGCTTGTTGACCCCTCACATCAGGTCCTGGGTCTAGATGGGCACTGCACCTGGAGATAAAGTCCCTGCAGCACTGCCGTCAGGGATTGAAGCAGCGCCACCGCGGTCGCGATGGACTCGCCAGAGAGCACCACAGATCCTGGTAAGGCCCCACTGCTCCCACTACTTACACCACCGAGTAACTGACCCGCCAGACCCCAACATTAGAAGGACTCACTCCCATCACTTGGGACCCTGGCCTGCTACCACTACTCAGCCCTAACTCCCCTATAACTTGGGCCCCTGGCCTAAAGTCCATAGTGGGCCCTAACTCTGGAGTTTGCCCGGCCAGCTGAGAAGCCTGAGTGGGTCCCACTATATCACCATCCTCCTTAACCCCCCTGTACAGGAGAGGGAAACAAAACTTGACTCCCCTCCCCCTCGCCTACCGAAGGGGAAGAGGGAATATAGAGCCCAGAAACATGGCCCTGACCCCCCGTGAAGGGTCACAGAGGGGGAAGGTACAATCCATTCTATGTCTTCAAGGTCCATCTCTTCCCACTCCGCAGGTTCAGTCTCATCCTCTTTGAAACATTGAGGAGGTACAGAAACTCTCTTGCCTCGGTCCATTCTGAGAAACTTCCAGGGATCCACAGCAGCAAAGAGGAAGTGGATTCCCTGCACATCGCATATAAAGGGTAAGTAAAAAAAATGCAACATTGTAACACACACAGCTTCAGCACTCACTCAACCAGGCCTTAACCCTAAGTTACATTCCAGGCTAGTTGCCATATTTATCTGATTATATTTTATATCACACAATCATACACATACTTCCTAACACACTGGCACACACCTATACACACAGACACAAGCTCTAGCATACACTAGTACACAATACACTTACTTCCTAACACACTGGCACACACCTATACACACAGACACACTCTCTAGCATACACTACTACACACATACACACTAAATCACAAAATTATACTCATATACATACTCCTCAAACACATTGACACACACATATACACACTCACAAATAAACACTGATACACACATACACACTCACTAACACACACTGATAAACTTATACACACTCACTAATATACACACAATAACACAGACACACACATACATACTCAGTAACACACAATACACACATACACACTCACTAACATACACAATGATACACTTACTAACACACACTGACACATACATACACACACACTCACTAGCATACACAATGATAAACTCACTAACACACACTGATACACACATACACACTCACTAACACACACTGATAAACTTACACACTCACTAACATACACACAATAGCACACAAACACACACATACATACTCAGTAAAACACAATGATACACACTCACTAACACACACTGATACACACTCACTAACACACATTGATAAACTTATACACACATTTAATAACATACACAATAACACATATGCATACGCAGTAACACACAATGCTACACACATACACACTCACTTAAACACACTGATACACACATACACACTCACTAACACACACTGATACACAGATTCACACTAACACACACTTAAAAACTTATAAACACTCACTACATACATACAAAAACACACAGGCACACACATACATACATACTCAGTAACACACAATGATACACACTCACTAACATACACAAAAATACACACATTTACACACATATAAATCATACAATGGTACACACATACACTCTCACTAACATACACACAATATAACACACAGACAAATACATACTCAGTAACACACAATGATTCACACATACATACTTGCTAACATACACAATGATACACACATACGCACTTACACACATATAAATCACACAATGATACACACTTACACACATATAAATCACACAATGATACACACATATACACACTTACACACATATAAATCACACAATGATACACACATATACACACATATAAATCACACAATGATACACACATATACAAACTTACACACATATAAATCACACAATGATACACACATATACACACATATAAATCACACAATGATACACACATATACACACGTACACACATATAAATCACACAATGATACACACATATAAACACTTACACACATATATCACACAATGATACACACATATACACACGTACACACATATAAATCACACAATGATACACACATATAAACACTTACACACATATATCACACAATGATACACACATATACACACGTACACATATATAAATCACACAATGATACACACATATAAACACTTACACACATATATCACACAATTATACACACATATACACACGTACACACATATAAATCACACAATGATACACACATATAAACACTTACACACATATATCACACAATGATACACACATATACACACGTACACATATATAAATCACACAATGAATCAAACATACACACGTACACACATATAAATCACACAATGATACACACATATAAACACTTACACACATATAAATCACACAATGATACACACATATAAATCACACAATGATACACACATATAAACACTTACACACATATAAATCACACAATGATACACACATATAAATCCTAACACACATATAAATCACACAATGATACACACATATAAATACTTACACACATATAAATCATACAATGATACACACATATACACACACATATATAAATCATACAATGATACACACACATATAAATATATAAATCACACAATGATACACACATATAAACACTTACACACATATAAATCACACAATGATACACACATATAAACACTTACACACATATAAATCACACAATGATACACACATATAAATACTTACACACATATAAATCATACAATGATACACACATGTACACACTTACACATATATAAATCACACAATGATACAAACATACACACTTACACATATATAAATCACACAATGATACACACATATAAATCACACAATGATACACACATAGAAATACTTACACACATATAAATCATACAATGATACACACATGTACACACTTACACATATATAAATCACACAATGATACACACATATATAAATCATACAATGATACACACATATACACACACATATATAAATCATACAATGATACACACATATACACACACATATATAAATCATACAATGATACACACATACACACTTACACATATATAAATCATACAATGATACAAACATACACACTTACACATATATAAATCACACAATGATACACACATAGAAATACTTACACACATATAAATCATACAATGATACACACATGTACACACTTACACATATATAAATCACACAATGATACACACATATATAAATCATACAATGATACACACATATACACACACATATATAAATCATACAATGATACACACATATACACACACATATATAAATCATACAATGATACACACATACACACTTACACATATATAAATCATACAATGATACAAACATATATAAATCATACAATGATACAAACATACACGCTTACACATATATAAATCATACAATGATACAAACATACACACTTACACATATATAAATCACACAATGATACAAACATACACACTTACACATATATAAATCACACAATGATACACACATATATAAATCATACAATGATACAAACATACACGCTTACACATATATAAATCACACAATGATACACACATATATAAATCATACAATGATACAAACATACACGCTTACACATATATAAATCACACAATGATACACACATATATAAATCATACAATGATACACACATATACACACACATATATAAATCATACAATGATACACACATATACACTCACATATAAATCACACAATGATACACACATATAAACACTTACACACATATAAATCATACAATGATACACACATGTACACACTTACACATATATAAATCACACAATGATACAAACATACACACTTACACATATATAAATCACACAATGATACACACATATATAAATCATACAATGATACACACATATACACGCACACATATAAATCATACAATGATACACACATATATAAATCATACAATGATACACACATACACACTTACACATATATAAATCACACAATGATACACACATATATAAATCATACAATGAAACACACATATACACACACACATATAAATCATACAATGATACACACATATACACACATATATAAATCACACAATGATACACACATATATAAATCATACAATGAAACACACATATACACACACACATATAAATCATACAATGATACACACATATACACACATATATAAATCATACAATGATACACACATATATAAATAATACAATGATACACACATATACACTTACACATATATAAATCATACAATGATACACACATACACACTTACACATATATAAATCATACAATGATACACACATATATAAATCATACAATGATACACACATACACACTTACACATATATAAATCATACAATGATACACACATATATAAATCACACAATGATACAAACATACACACTTACACATATATAAATCACACAATGATACACACATATATAAATCATACAATGATACACACATATACACACACATATATAAATCATACAATGATACACACATATACACACACATATATAAATCATACAATGATACACACATATACACACACATATATAAATCACACAATGATACACACATATACACACACATATATAAATCACACAATGATACACACATATATAAATCATACAATGATACACACATATACACACACATATATAAATCACACAATGATACACACATATACACACACATATATAAATCATACAATGATACAAACATACACACTTACACATATATAAATCACACAATGATACACACATATATAAATCATACAATGATACACACATATATAAATCATACAATGATACACACATATACACACACATATATAAATCATACAATGATACACACATATATAAATCATACAATGGTACACACATATATAAATCATACAATGATACACACATATACACACACATATATAAATCATACAATGATACACACATATACACACATATATAAATCACACAATGATACACACATATACACACACATATATAAATCACACAATGATACACACATATATAAATCATACAATGATACACACATATACACACACATATATAAATCACACAATGATACACACATATACACACACATATATAAATCATACAATGATACAAACATACACACTTACACATATATAAATCACACAATGATACACACATATATAAATCATACAATGATACACACATATACACACACATATATAAATCATACAATGATACACACATATATAAATCATACAATGATACACACATATATAAATCATACAATGGTACACACATATATAAATCACACAATGATACAAACATACACACTTACACATATATAAATCATACAATGATAAAGACATACACGCTTACACATATATAAATCACACAATGATACACACATATATAAATCATACAATGATACACACATATACACACACATATATAAATCATACAATGATACACACATATATAAATCATACAATGATACACACATATATAAATCACACAATGATACACACATATATAAATCACACAATGATACAAACATACACACTTACACATATATAAATCATACAATGATAAAGACATACACGCTTACACATATATAAATCACACAATGATACACACATATATAAATCATACAATGATACAAACATACACACTTACACATATATAAATCACACAATGATAGACACATATATAAATCATACAATGATACACACATATATAAATCATACAATGATACACACATATACACACACATATATAAATCATACAATGATACACACATATACACACACATATATAAATCACACAATGATACACACATATACACACACATATATAAATCACACGATAAACACATATATAAATCATACAATGATACACACATATACACACACATATATAAATCATACAATGATACACACATATATAAATCATACAATGATACACACATATATAAATCATACAATGATACACACATATACACACACATATATAAATCATACAATGATACACACATATACACACACATATATAAATCACACAATGATACACACATATACACACACATATATAAATCATACAATGATACACACATATACACACACATATATAAATCATACAATGATACACACATATACACACACATATATAAATCATACAATGATACACACATGTACACACTTACACATATATAAATCACACAATGATACACACATATATAAATCACACAATGATACACACATATACACACACATATATAAATCACACAATGATACACACATATATAAATCATACAATGATACACACATATACACACACATATATAAATCATACAATGATACACACATATACACACACATATATAAATCACACAATGATACACACATATATAAATCATACAATGATACACACATATACACACACATATATAAATCATACAATGATACACACATATACACACACATATATAAATCATACAATGATACACACATGTACACACTTACACATATATAAATCACACAATGATACACACATATATAAATCACACAATGATACACACATATACACACACATATATAAATCACACAATGATACACACATATACACACACATATATAAATCACACAATGATACACACATATATAAATCATACAATGATACACACATATATAAATCATACAATGAAACACACATATACACACACATATATAAATCACACAATGATACACACATATACACACACATATATAAATCACACAATGATACACACATATATAAATCATACAATGATACACACATATATAAATCATACAATGAAACACACATATACACACACATATATAAATCATACAATGATACACACATATACACACACATATATAAATCACACAATGATACACACATATACACACACATATATAAATCACACAATGATACACACATATACACACACATATATAAATCATACAATGATACACACATATATAAATCACACAATGATACACACATATACACACACATATATAAATCATACAATGATACACACATATACACACACATATATAAATCACACAATGATACACACATATATAAATCATACAATGATACACACATATACACACACATATATAAATCACACAATGATACACACATATATAAATCATACAATGATACACACATATATAAATCACACAATGATACACACATATACACACACATATATAAATCATACAATGATACACACATATATAAATCACACAATGATACACACATATACACACATATATATAAATCACACAATGATACACACATATACACACACATATATAAATCACACAATGATACACACATATACACACACATATATAAATCATACAATGATGCACACATATATAAATCACACAATGATACACACATATACACACACATATATAAATCATACAATGATACACACATATATAAATCATACAATGATACACACATATACACACACATATATAAATCACACAATGATACACACATATACACACACATATATAAATCATACAATGATACACACATATATAAATCACACAATGATACACACATATACACACACATATATAAATCATACAATGATACACACATATATAAATCATACAATGATACACACATATACACACACATATATAAATCATACAATGATACACACATATACACACACATATATAAATCATACAATGATACACACATATATAAATCATACAATGATACACACATACACACTTACACATATATAAATCACACAATGATACACACATACACACTTACACATATATAAATCACACAATGATACACACATATATAAATCACACAATGATACACACATATACACACACATATATAAATCATACAATGATACACACATATATAAATCATACAATGATACACACATATACACACACATATATAAATCATACAATGATACACACATATATAAATCATACAATGATACACACATATATAAATCATACAATGATACACACATATATAAATAATACAATGATACACACATATACACACACATATATAAATCATACAATGATACACACATATATAAATAATACAATGATACACACATATACACACACATATATAAATCATACAATGATACACACATACACACTTACTAACACACAATAACACACACTCCTTAATAAACAGTTTATTTCTCACTTCCTGTGTGTGACGATTTGCTGGTGTTTGTGTATCTATATCTATATATATTTATACACAGACTCACACACAAATTCCTCTCATATCTTTAAATAGACGCAGTTTAGTACAACACTAGAATATAAATAACCGCTGAGCTCTGTACAACTTACAGCACAGTCTAGAAATAAACGGCAGGAAACTCTGTTATCTGGGCCTGGAGTCTGGGATTTGCTCGAGCTGTCAGGACAAGTGTGCATGTATCTTGCAATAACAACCAAAGCCCCCATATTGTTTCATTATAACTTGTTGCAGTCTTTTTATTATTTTCTGTGCGGAATGCCCAGATATTTTCATTACTGCAAGCAATGACCCAGACGTTATGTGCAAATTACCTCTGGAGGTGAGAGGTTGAGTACAGGAGGTAACGATAACCCCCTGTCTAATACCTTATCACAGAACACATTGTAGTTGTAAACATTCCAAAAATTACTTCTTGCTTTTCAAAAAACGTGAACTTTCTGCTGCTTGAGAAATGTAACCGTTTATAACAGACCCTTTCTGTAGCATTGTGTGTGGCTTCTGGATAATTGCCGAAAAGGATGAAGCATTAACCCCTTGTGTGCTTCAGTTTAAAAACAAAGAAAACAATCTGTGATACAAATAAAGTAAATAATAACCTTAATATAAAATAATCATAGCTAAAGGCCTCTGAGGTATGATAGCCTTGGTAGATATTAAGGTAATATAATTAACGTGAATAAATAATATTCTATCAGTGTTGCAATGAATATGGGTTGCATACGTAGCTAGATATCAAGTTTATGTTACATATGTAGCTAAGTGTTGGAATCAACAGACTGGGGTACAGATAGGTAACCCCCTGTTTGTAATTCCAGTACCGGGTATACAGTCAATATTGCAGGTATACTGCTACAATCACAGCAAAGTCGAATCGCTATAATACATAGATTTAAAGGTCTGGCATCTAAATAGATAATATGATCTCTCGTTGCTCTAGACCATATGGCGTGCTTCTAGGGGACAGAAATAGCAGTGTATAGGTATATATCCACTAAATAATAAGTGTTCATAAATAGGTTCAATCTTATACGTGGATCAAGGTACGCTATTTCTAATATTATCGGATTGCTGAATCATGTATCCAGTATTTATTACTGATTATACCAAAGTGGGGAAATGGTATGTAGTGCTTGTATATGTGTAAATGAAAGCCTTCTTATTACATGAGCTACTAGAATACACTTAGTAGCCTATTAGTAACAGATAAATCATTACATATTCATTATGGTTGTACTATGTATAAGACTCTTCTGTGTTCAGGTGCTTACAACGTATTGCATTCACTCTATTGATTATTTCTAATTATGTTTTTTCTCATTTTGTTGCATCGTTTATATACAATCCTCGTTCAAGGAACTATAGTTATGATCGTGTTTTGATCAATCCCTTGATAGAAGCATTAACTATTGGTATCTAGGCAGACGGTAATAGCAAAGTACTGGCAGTAATATCTCAAACTATTCAGGTTAGAGATCTCTTAGAGTCAAATATTTGTGAGTTAAGTAATAAGCGTAACACATTATATCGTGGCTTATATTAGTATAAATACCATTATATTATTCTCCGGCAGATAATATGATATATAAGTACAGCTGCTTAGTTAGTGGATAAAATGAATTCTGATGTCAAATTCATATATGATATGATTTTTCAAATTACAGTCAATTTAACTTATGCATTCATAAATGACTTGCATATAGCTGCCAATGTCTGTTTGTGATAATTCATATACGGCTAGATTTAGAGTTCTGCGGCCAAAGGGGTGCGTTAGCTACGTGTGTATTTTTTCCCCCGCACCTTTAAAATACCGCTGGTATTTAGAGTTCTCTGAAGGGCTGCGTTAGGCTCCAAAAAGGGAGCGTATAGCATAATTTACCGCCACTGCAACTCTCAATACCAGCGGTGCTTACGGACGCGGCCAGCTTAAAAAACGTGCTCATGCACGATTCCCCCATAGGAAACAATGGGGCCGTTTGAGCTGAAAAAAAACCTAACACCTGCAAAAAAGCAGCGTTCAGCTCCTAACGCAGCCCCATTGTTTCCTATAGGGAAACACTCCCTAAGTCTGCACCTAACACCCTAACATGTACCCCGAGTCTAAACACCCCTAACCTTACACTTATTAACCCCTAATATGCTGCCCCCGCTATCGCTGACCCCTGCATTTTATTATTAACCCCTAATCTGACGCTCCATACACTGCCGCAACCTACGTTATCACTATGTACCCCTAATCTGCCCCCCCCCCAACGTCGCCACTACCTACCTACAATTATTAACCGCTAATCTGCCGACCGGACCTCACCGCTACTCTAATAAATGTATTAACCCCTAAAGCTAAGTCTAACCCTAACACCCCCCTAAGTTAAATATAATTTAAATCTAACGAAATAAAATAAATCTTATTAAATAAATGATTCCTATTTAAATCTAAATACTTACCTGTAAAATAAACCCTAATATAGCTACAATATAAATTATAATTACATTGTAGCTATTTTAGGATTAATATTTATTTTACAGGCAACTTTGTATTTATTTTAACTAGGTACAATAGCTATTAAATGGTTAATAACTATTTAATAGCTACCTAGTTAAAATAATTACAAAATTACCTGTAAAATAAATCCTAACCTAAGTTACAATTAAACCTAACACTACACTATCAATAAATAAATTAAATACAAATACAGCCAATAGAATGCGAGCTCAATTTGACTGGCTGATTGGATCAGCCAATCGGATTGAATTGAATCTGATTGGCTGATTCCATCAGCCAATCAGAATTTTCCTACCTTAATTCCGATTGGCTGATAGAATCCTATCAGCCAATCGGAATTCGAGGGACGCCATCTTGGATGACGTCCCTTAAAGGAACCTTCATTCGTCGGGAGTTCGTCGTGAAGGATTGAAGATGCCGCTTGATAGAAGACTTCAGCCGGATGATGGACCTCTTCAGCCCCCGCTTGGATGAAGACTTCAGCCGGATAATGGACCTCTTCAGCCCCCGCTTGGATGAAGACTTCAGACCCTCTTCTGGATGGATCAGTGATGCCCGGCGTGGTGAAGATAAGGTAGGAAGATCTTCAGGGGCTTAGTGTTAGGTTTATTTAAGGGGGGTTTGGGTTAGATTAGGGGTATGTGGGTGGTGGATTGTAATGTTGGGGGGGGTATTGTATGTTTTTTTTTACAGGCAAAAGAGCAGAATTCTTTGGGGCATGCCCCGCAAAAGGCCCTTTTAAGGGCTGGTAAGGTAAAAGAGCTTTTCAATTTTTATTTTAGAATAGGGTAGGGCATTTTTTTATTTTGGGGGGCTTTGTTATTTTATTAGGGGGCTTAGAGTAGGTGTAATTAGCTTAAAATTGTTGTAATATTTTTATAATGTTTGTAAATAATTTTTTTATTTTTTGTAACTTAGTTCTTTTTTTATTTTTTGTACTTTAGTTAGTGTATTTATTTGTATTTATTTGTAGGTAGTAGTTTATTTAATTAATTTATTGATAGTGTAGTGTTAGGTTTAATTGTAACTTAGGTTAGGATTTATTTTACAGGTAATTTTGTAATTATTTTAACTAGGTAGCTATTAAATAGTTATTAACTATTTAATAGCTATTGTACCTGGTTAAAATAAATACAAAGTTGCCTGTAAAATAAATATTAATCCTAAAATAGCTACAATATAATTATTATTTATATTGTAGCTATATTTGGGTTTATTTTAAAGGTAAGTATTTAGCTTTAAATAGGAATAATGTATTTAATAAGAGTTAATTTATTTCGTTAGATAAAAATTATATTTAATTTAGGGTGTTAGGGTTAGGGTTAGACTTAGCTTTAGGGGTTAACACATTTATTAGAGTAGCGGTGAGGTCCGGTCGGCAGATTAGGGGTTAATAATTGTAGGTAAGGTAGCGGCGACATTGGGGGGGCAGATTAGGGGTTAATAAATATTATGTAGGTGTCGGCGATGTTAGGGGCAGCAGATTAGGGGTACATAGGGATAATGTAGATTGCGGCGGTGTACGGTCGGCAGATTAGGGGTTAAACAATTTAATTATAGTGGCGGCGATGTGGTGGGACCTCAGTTTAGGGGTTCATAGGTAGTTTATGGGTGTTAGTGTACTTTAGAGCACAGTAGTCAAGAGCTTTATGAACCGGCGTTAGCCCAGAAAGCTCTTAACTCCTGGCTTTTCTCTGCGGCTGGAGTTTTGTCAGATTTCTAACGCTCACTTCAGCCAAGACTCTAAATACCGGCGTTAGAAAGATCCCATTGAAAAGATAGGATACGCAAATGGCGTAGGGGGATCTGCAGTATGGAAAAGTCGCGGCTGAAAAGTGAGCATTAGACCCTTTCCTGACTGACTCTAAATACCAGCGGGGGGGCCAAAACCAGTGTTAGGACCCCCTAACGCTGGTTTTGACGGCTAACGCAGAACTCAAAATCTAGGCAATAGTGAGTACATTAAACTCCAGTATATGTACAGACAATTTATTAGGATGTTAAATTATCTCTTTAAATAAATGTTATATTCTCCTATCGGAATTGGTGTCGATAGATATTTAGTGTCTTCAGTATTCTCAATAATAACGTTCAGTCGTACTGACATTTAAATTGTAAGTCTCAAGCGCATATTAACGATATCACTGCAGGTAAATAGCCATTATGTTATCCACTACTTTTCTGTTAAGCTGGTATATTACTATGCAGACTCTCATCCTAAGCGTTTGTTCTTATTATATTATTGCTATTATGCTATTATTGTTAGTGTTTGCCGAAGCCAGATACTATTCAACATATTCTTCTATCTGCGCCAGCCACATACAAGTATCAATTATCAAATACACTATTAAGTAAGTATAGTTAGCATATTGAGATCTATAATTATAGCGTTCTACCCCCCAAGGAGCTAACCCAATTCAACATTGGTAGCAACTGATATGATCAAACCAAGTTTAGAGATAACTATTTTTTCTGTTTAAAAACAAGCTCCCATAGCTCTATATAACACTCCTAACACATTTTGCCCATATTGGGCTTTTTCAAAGGCGGCAGGCCGCCCGTCAATGGCACCCGTCAATTTGTTTTCTACCATAGAAATCAATGGGATATCTGGCAGCATCGAACATACGCTTTCACTGCTTTCAGACTCCCATAGATTCCTATGGCATCCGCGGCCTCCAGGGTGGCGGACTGAAATTCAGGTACGCTGGGCCAGAATAGTGGCGAGCATACCTGTTAGAAATTTGATAAATGGCAAAAGTTGTCAGATAGTGCTGAATTTGTATTCGGAACATCTGTAATGACGTAAGCATTGATCTGTGTCGGATTTAGACCAGCGGATCGTATGTTACATCACAAATTTAAACTTTTACCGGTCTTTAGGCTTTGATAAATGGGTCGAATCAAATTCACCACAATTACGCTGCGGAATTCCAGCGTATTTGCGGTTGACGGCTTAATAAATATTCCTCAAGATTGGGACACCCTGTAAGGAATGATTCAGCCCTCTGAGGCAAAGGACTGTAGTGTTAGAAGCAGTCTATATTGGGGCACCCTGTAAGGCAGAGCTTTCCAAACTTTTCGTGTTGGTGACACACTTTTTAAACCTACATAATTTTGCAACACAGTAATTCAGTTGTACTAGCAAACAGGAGGTTAAACTAACTTGTTTTAAGAGATACGGACACACATACATAAATAATATATAATAACGAAATGTATTTACAAGTAACAGTATGTATGTATGTGCAAGAATTAAAAAAAGTGTAATACCACCAATCACTACTTACTATTTTAGGTGTATGAGGTTGATTAGATAAACACAGTTTCTGAATATTTGATGGAAGACATTCGCATTTCATCATCAAGCATTTTTTTTCCCCATATACTTTTTTAGTTTTCAAAAGCTTTATTGTATATTCATAAAATAAAAATTCTCATATATACTAATCCTTCTTAGCATTTTCATTTCCATTACACAATCAATTAACTACAAGAATGACATTAGAACATCTAGATAAAACTGTATCTATAGTGTCTAATTGAATCAAATCAAGTCACATCAAGTTAACTCAATCCTAAACAGATCAAACTAAATTAAATTAAGTTAAATTAAACCAAATCAACTCACATGCTGGTCTTAGAGGTTGTCTATGTAGGTTGCACCTTATTTAAAACTCGTTTTGCTATCTAGAGGTGTTCCTTTAGCTAGGGACTAGGGTATTGTTTGCCGGTACTTCTAAAAGCTTATCCTACGTGTATTTTACCTCAGGAGGGAAGTACCTTAGCCGTTGTCGCAGTCTCGTCCTGTGTGCCGTCTGGGGGGGGGGGGTAGTGAAGTGAGTCCTCCCAGATGAACCTCATGTCATGGGCAAAGGAGAGTTTTTTTTTTCTTTTTAAGTAACCATACTTCTTCATTGCAAGGAGCTCTGAGACTTTTTCTACCCACAAGTGGGCTGACAAGGGTTCTTGTGACAAGGGTTCTTGGGTTTTCCAATTCAATGCAATCATGTATTTGGCTCCATTTAGGCCTATCTGCAGCAATTGTCTTCTAAGTCCACAGGGGAAGTCTGGTAGTTTGTTCAGCAGTGCTATACTTGGTGTCAATTTAAAGTCTGTGGTCAGAATTTTGCAAGTGGGTCTCAACTCGTTCCCATAATTGTCTAAGTTTTGCGCAGTCCCACCACATGTGCCTAAAGCTACCTCTGGTTTCACAACCCCTCCAACAATGTGTGGGCGTTAGATACCACCGCGTTAGGACTTTGTTGTTTAATTCTAGAATTTTGGGAGAAGTAGAAGACTTTCGTGTGTTACGGAATATGGTGTCCCATTCTTTATCTGAGTACGTCTCGCCTAGCTCCTCTTGCCTTTTTGTTGTGTAGGATGGGAGATTAGTGTGTTGCGGTATTTGCATCAATAAGCGCATTTTTGAGAGTGAATGTGGGAGAGGTGTACCTGCCAAACAGAGTTTCTCAAATGTAGTGAGAGGTTGCATAAAATCAGCTCTATGTGGTGATGTGAGGATTAGATGTGTTAGTTGCATATGTTTTAGCTAAGAAGTGTATGTACCACCTGCTATCTCTGTCAATTGGTCTTTGTTTAACAGTCTGCCATCTTTTGTGAATTTGACTAATGGCGTGGTGTAAGTCCACTCCACTGCCCCTTGGTAGTTGTCTTCCAGTCCACCTCTCAGCTCGGCATTATTTGGTATAGGGAACAGAGGGGATCTAGTTCTCGTTATATGTCTGTTACGTAATGTCAGTTTATCCCATAACTCGAAGAAGTGGCTATGTATTGAAAGTGTTTTGCATTGTGGCGTTCGTAGGGTCTTTAGGACCCAGCAAAATGCCCCAAGCGAGGGGATTCGCAGTATATGGGAGTCAATAGCAATCCATGCTTTATGTTCTCCAGAGCTATGCCAGTCTAGGAACCTCTGTAGGACCATGCCGTCTAAGTATGTCGAAACGCAGGGGAGCCCCAATCCTCCCTTCACTCCCGTTCTATACATCATATTTCTATTGATTCTCGGTTTACTCTTCCCCCAAATGAAAGCATTTATGTGTTTTTGTAACTGTGTTATGAACCAGTTTGGCAGATGTGTTGGGAGGGCCTGCAAAATGTATAGAATTCTAGGTAATGTTGTCATCTTTATGCATTGTATGCGTCCCCACCATGAGAGGGGTTTGTGACCAGGAGTTGAGGTCCCGTTGTACTGAGTGTAAAAGAGTGACAAAGTTGGACTGGAATAGATCTTTAGGCTTTGGTGTTAAATGTATTCCCAGATATTTAATGTGCTGATACTGGAGTCTCAGCGGGCATATCAATGATAGTGAATCAAATTCCTCAAGGGGCACAGAAATATTTAGGATCTCTGATTTAGTTGGATTTACTAGGAAGTTAGAGTGTATCCCAAATTTATCTAGCTCTACCATTATCTCCTTTACAGAGTGACTAGGGTCTCTGACTGTAAAGAGCACATCGTCTGCATACAATGCTACTTTAAAACTATTATTACCCAGTTCTATTCCCCTAATCAGTTGGTTTCTCCTGACATGTGACACTAATACTTCCATAGTAAGCACAAACAATAATGGGGACAGAGGGCACCCCTGTCTTGTTCCGTTACTAATGTTGAAGGGACTGGAGAGAAGACCATTCACCTTAACTTGTGCTGTAGGGCATGTATATAAACTAAATATTCTGGGAAGCATATTTGGGCCTAAACCGATTGTTGTTAGCGTTTCCCTGAGGAATTGCCAATTAATGCGGTCAAAGGCTTTTTCCGCATCTGTTGTTACAAAGACCGTTGGGATTTTATTATGTGTCACGTAATTCTTAAGGGTCAAAGCTCTGATAGTGTTATCCCTGGCTTCTCTGTGGGGGACAAATCCTACTTGATCTAAATGTATTGTTTCCAGGAGAATTTTATTTAACAGTTTAGCAAGGATTTTTCCAATTATTTTCAGGTAAGTGTTCAACAGGGAGATTGGCCTATAGCTTTTAGGGTCTGTGGGTGCCTTGTTGGGTTTTAAGATAACAGAAACATGTGCTAGTTGCATCTCTGGGGGCAGTTACTGTTCCTCGTCCAAGGTTCTTATTAGTCTACGTAGGTGTGGTGCCAGGAGGGAATTGTATTTTTTGTAATATGAATTAGTTAGGCCATCTGGCCCTGGGCTCTTACCAGAGGGTAGGATCAATATAGCAGTTAGGACCTCTTGTAAGGTGATAGGATCTTCCAGTTCCTTTACCAATACAGGAGGGATCGTGGGTAAGTCAGCTTCCTTGATATAGTCTAGCATGTCTGCCTGCAAGCTTTGTTAGTGTCGAGACGGGAGATTATAAAGCTCTCTATAGTAGGTGCCAAAGTGGTTCGCTATTTCTTTGCTATCTAAAAGTGTTTGATTGTCTGGTGTGATCAATTTACCGATTTGTGTTTTAACACGTTTGGATCTTAACACTCTGGCTAAGTGAGGGCCAATTCTATTGCCTTCATAAAAGAAGTTTTTTTTTTTGCTCTATGCTGTGCCTCTTTCATTAGCAAAGCGTGTATTTCACCTCTGAGTTTCGTGATGTGTGAGAGTAATAAGCGATCTTTAAGTGTTTGTTTATGTTTTAGTTCTACCTCGCTCAGTCTCACTGTCAGCGTTGTGATGGTGGAGTTATAACTTTTTCTCCATTGAGCCTTCAGTTTAATGCACTCTCCTCTAATTACTGCCTTGTGAGCTTCCCAAATGTATTTAGAATGTGTTTCTATGTTGTCATTGAATTGGAAGTATTCTGTCAGGGATTTATTAATTGCTTCCTGTGATTCAGGGTAATGTATCAGTGACTCATCTAGCCTCCAAATACAGGGGACCACTGGCTTGTCTGGCCAAGCAAGTTTTATACTAGTGGCCGAGTGGTCTGACCATGTCATCGATTGAATGTCTGAGTCTACTAACAAGGACAGGTGGTTCCTGTCAATAAATATGTAGTCTATGTGTGTGTAAGTTGCCCAGGGGTGGGAGTAGAATGTATAGTTGCGCTGCTCTAGGTGTTGTATTCTCCACCCATCTATCAATCCTAGCTGTTCCAGGCAAGAGTATAGAATGTTTGGGGTTCTATTCCGGGCACATATAGTCTTTGCGGATGTATCTAGGGTAGGGTCGAGTGTTAGATTTAAATCCCCTTCTGATGCTCTGTGATAAGTGAGAGTAACTGTTGGAAGAACCTGTGTTTATTACTATGTGGAGCATATATGTTAACCAAAGTTACGGGTATATTATATAGAAGGCCTATTAGAATCAGTACTCTGCCTCCATTGTCCGTTATTTTATTTTGTAGTTGAAAGTGTAAGTTTCTATGAAAAAGGATGCTCACCCCGTGTTTTTTTTTAACATATTTGTGATGGTATCCCTCAGGGAGGTCCCTAGAGCTCATACATGGTTCAGCCCCTGTTTGAAAATGGGTTTTCTTGTAGAAAAATTACAGGAGTCAGAGTGTTTAGCTAGGCTCTTCAGTGCTAATGAGCGTTTGGTTGGAAAGTTAAGTCCTCTCGTGTTTTGTCATAAAATTTGTATTTTAGGGATAGTCATGGTGGAGTCTGGGAGGTTTACGTCGTCTGTGGAGTTGTAGTCTAACTGACGGCTGAGGTCAAAGAAGGGGTAGGTAGCACTCTGTGCTAGGTAAAATATGCTGAAAACTTTGTACACTGATCTGCAGTTGTGTTGTATTGAAGGGGGGCATTTACCCCATGAACACCTAGGGAGAGTAAATATGTGTTTTTGAGTTGCCAGCATTAAAAATAAGTAACTATAACTAAAGAAGAGAAAGAAGACAAGGAAAAACAAAACAAAAAAACCCACAGTAAACTTATTTCTGAATTAGATGTAAAAAGTAACATTATAACTTTTTCTGAGAGTTCTCTGAAGAACCTCATAAGGGTAGGTCTAGAATTTCTCGTCCTATTGACAAGAGGAAAATAGTGGGGTGGGGGAGAGTACTTAAACTCAGCTTGGGCAATTGGGAGTCTCTCTAAAGGGTATCATCTTATTTCTAGTACTTATCAGTCCTGTTAGGACTCATTCAAAATCAGCCAATGGTAAAAGGAAATGTTCTGAATTCAGCTCTCTTCCAAAAGGCATTGTTGTTAGTAATGTTTCAATTAGTCTCATGTGGAGAGCTGATCAGGGAGGGTCAGAAGATGTAGTGGCTAGAGGGGAAGAACCGCCAGCCCCCGCTTTTCTTTGCCACTGTAGCCCATGATGACCTTTGCTGTTTATTCGTTGGTAGATGTTGCTTGCGTTTGCCCTCTATATCTTCAGTTAGGCTGTGCTATATTTAGTTGTTTACAAAAGAGTTCTAGGTCCTCTGGTCCCCAATATATGACAGTCTTGTCTTCTTGTAATACTTTGATAGCGAAGGGAAATCCCCACCTATATTGTATTTCTAAATCCTGTAAGTGTAGGGTCAGGTATCTCGCTTCTCTGCGTTTCAAAAGTGTTATGGGGCTCAGGTCAGCATATATTTGCGAAATGAATCAGTGATTTCTGTCTTACACATACATACATGCATACATGCATACATATATATATAGATATATATATATATACACATATATAGACATATAAACACATACATGCATACCACAAATTGTCTGGCTCCTAAGTTTATATTCTTGCTTTTTCAAAAAAAGATACCAAGAGAACGAAGAAAAGTTGATAATAGGAGTAAATTGGAAAGTTGCTTAAAATTGCTTCCCTATCTGAATCATGAAAGTTTCATTTTGACTAGACTATTAGAGGACATCCAGGATGAGATATGAGAAAGACAGTTAGTGACACGGATTAGCAAGGAAGGAAATAGGTCTGCTGCAGAGCGGTAGATTTGGGTATCACCATACAAAGAATATTAAACCCTGTGGGACTTTATTAAGGAAACTAATGATGAGATTATAGTTTATTGAGAGAAGGGGACCAAGGACCTCAGAGTCTTGTGGTGCCTCAACAGAAAGTGGCAAATGGGCAGAGAATGCACCAGATAAGGCTACGCTAAAGGTACAATTAAAAAGGTAGGAAGAGAACCACAAGATGACTGTGTCGCAGATGCCGAAGGATTTGAGGGTTTCGAGCAAGTGAGGGTGATCAACAGTATCAAAGGCTTCAGACAAATTGAGAATTTCGATTTTGCTGTGAGTAGATAATTAGTAACCTTAACGATTGCTGTCTCTGTGGAGGGTGAAATCCACATTGCTATGAATCAAGGGGGAAATTTAGGGCTAGGTGACGAATGGTACAAATTAATTTAATGCACGTCTGGATAGCAGAGCTCTGGTTAACTGTTACACTTGAATAAAAAATTACACAAAACGCATCAATGCAGTTATACTCATAATAACACTGTTATGTTTGCATAAAAATGATAAAAATGTATAAGGACACACACATATAAATACATCTGTACAAACACACACATATATATATAGTATTGGAAGAAAGAAAAACGAGGAACTGCAGGCTCTGTTTTCCAAAGTGGTTAGTTTAATGAACAGTTTAGTGCGATACACAGTCACAGTGTGCAGGGCTGGATCTGACGCGTTTCCCGCATGCTCACATGCGCTTCATCAGAGATCTAGTGGTGTTCACCTGCTATCAGGTTAAGTACTGGTGTTAGCCAATAGTGTGTAAGCACAGCCTGATTAGTATTGTGTGAATGAAACATAGTGTGCAGGTGTTTAGTGCAAACGAAAGAAAATCTTAAATGTGAAATTCTCATAGAGATAGTGTGTGGAACAGTGATGTTAGTGGGCTGTGCTTGTAATCAGAAAGTAATAACGTGGTTGTGTGTTTATTGTTAAGAATTCGTGGCGTATTACTAGGAAAAAACGAATGTTTAACTTTTTTTGTAGTTATGCTATACTTAGAAATGTAAGCACAACAAATTCAGCAATCACCTCGGTGATAAACAGAATTTTTCTCTAGAGATGTAAAAAAAGAAAAGACTATTATCAAAAGCTCACATTATATATAGAATACTTGTATTAAAGCACTAGAGATAAAATAAAGATGTAGGTAAGAATAAAGATGCAGAT
>NW_026512054.1:0-59232 GCF_027579735.1 Bombina bombina
TGGCAGCAAGATGGCTTCTTGAACCTCAATTTTACAATATTTTCTGTAGTTCATTCCTCTTAAAACATCCAAGGCCACTCTTGGACCTTACCAAACTTAGTAACAGAATAGAGAAGGATTAGCATATGGAGTGGCCACTTTTGGACCAGGGGAAGTATGGTGGAAGATTAGCTAGCAGTATGACCAATTAAAATATATAGTAGGTAGTATATATATCTGCAGAACAACAATATATTGTACTCAGGAACTGGGTAATGATAAACATTCAGTAAATATACATATGAGCAATGATACAAACAGCTCTTGACCAGTCAATAATAAACCACTGAGATAATGGTTGGTTATATATAAACATAGAAATCATTTATCTTATAAGTAGAAAGATACTGACATTTGTTATTTATGGTATTGCTATGACAGTCTCCCAAAGGGCAATAGTGAGTTTTTATGAAGCAATAGGTACTATCTGGACTGATTGCTATCTAGCACCTCTAAAACAGCTAACATGGCTCAATAGGAGATTGTTGTTCTGCAGAACAGAATAAATAAACATAATGAGCTGTAAAGGCATCGGTCTTGTGAAGGAGTATGTTATACTATTTGTGAATAGAACATGTAATGCTTCCTATGGTGGGCTATTTTTCAAGGGCTATGGTGGCACTCAAAATAAAGAGTTAAATATCTAGATGAGGCAATATAAAACCCAGACATACTAGCGCAGTGTGAGATACATGTGCCATAAGAGTTAAATATCTAGATGAGGCAATATAAAACCCAGAAATACTAGCACGGTGTGATATACATGTGCCATAAGAGTTAAATATCTAGATGAGGCAATATAAAACCCAGAAATACTAGCGCAGTGTGAGATACATGTGCCATAAGAGTTAAATATCTAGATGAGGCAATATAAAACCCAGAAATACTAGCGAGGTGTGATATACATGTGCCATAAGAGTTAAATATCTAGATGAGGCAATATAAAACCCAGACATACTAGCGAGGTGTGATATACATGTGCCATAAGAGTTAAATATCTAGATGAGACAATATAAAACCCAGAAATACTAGCATAGTGAAATATACATGTGTCATGAGAGCTAAATATCTAGAGGATATGTGTATAGCAATGTGCGCTGTAGGCGGTGCCACCAAGCTACATAGCGATCAGTGTCATCACTGCCCATCAGTTCACTTGTGACATATAGTTGTGGTGTATGATTAGAGCTATTTGTATACACACCTGTATACAGTATGTAGGTAGGAATTTGTGCTCCCTTCAATAACATCAAACAGCATCTTGTTATTATGCTTGGAAACAAATCGTGATCATCACTGTTTAGAAGTAATAGCCAGGATGTAACCAATGTGTAGGCAGTATCTGGAGTTTCAATAAGACAGTAGATAATGGTGATTGGGTTGGGGGTTTCCCACGTAGCTTTCCTATGACAGAGCTCAGCTTAACCACTCCATATGTGATTGTATAAGCCATTGCTATGGGATAGAAAGCTGTTTATCACTAATATTAGCTTTTTTATATGCATAGAAAGTGAATGGGTAACTGGTGTAATATACTAAAACATATGTAGTTAACCAATCTGTAAGTTCCCATGTACCTGTATCCTGTCAATTCATACATAAGACCATAGTCCCACGCGTTTCAGCTCTGCATGTTCAGTAGTAGGTGGGACAGCTAGTGGGTTATAGATAAGATTGTTGTATGTTTCTAAGTGAACAAGAAACATGGATATATATATACAGTATAAACATAGATAGGATACTAGGGTTGCTGTAGTTGGTAGATAAAGGAGTAGAGGGTTTATGGAGTTATAAAATCATGATTAAAATAAATTATAAAATCATGATTAGAATAAAATATACAAAGAAGAATTACACATTAAATATGTTATTCATAGATAAAACATTTAGATATAAAATAAAATATAGAATATGGAATAAATAGTTATAAATGAAATTAACTTAGATAGGATTAGTCAGAAGTTAGTTAGTAATGGTTTAAATTCTGTTTTAAAGACAATGTATTTAGAACTGTGACATTTACATTCAGTTGCTGTTGTCAATCAAAACACCTATACTGCTAGCTAGACACATAGTATTATTAACACTCTAATGCACTGCGCATGAACAAGTTAAAATAGTATTCTCTATATGTCAGCCAAAATTATAAAGTCTTTTAAGGAAGTTTAAATATAAAAAGATAGCCTTTTCATTTATGGTATGCTTTGATTTCATTGGCTTAAAAATTGTATATAAGTTTTACATTTGTATGAGGCTATTGTTATCTTCAGCCTTCAGATCTCGAGGTATGCATTAATCTTTTTTGTGATTAATAAATGATTTATGTCAACTAATATTTGATAAATATGAGTATTAATTTAATCTGTTAGATAACCCAGATTAAATATTTGTCTATAGTTAGGGTTTTCCTGTCTAAACAAGGCGAAATAAAGTCATATTAAAGAATAATTCTTACAAGCATCTCATTTTTATCCTCTTTTGCGAGAATCATACATATACATCTGTTGCTAAACACTCATTTAGTGACAGCCCTAGACAGGAGGTATATACGACAGGGTTGTTCTCACGTGGAGCTGGAGTATAGGGTGTCAGTATTAAATTTAACTTATAGAAAAAACCTATAGGCTTGAGAAGCTGGAGTTACAGTGGCAGCTCTCTGCAGTTAATGTCCCATATTATTTGAGAGTTTGAATGTGGATTCACTGTGATCCATCTTGTCATACTGACAGTCTGGTTAAAAGTAAGGGGTGAACTGCAAAAATATTTACAAGTGCGTAGGAGCATTGTGACCACCTTCTACTGGGGGTTAGTGATTAAAGAGCAAATATAGGGGCAGCCTTAATAACAGTGAGTGTAGCATAAAATGCCCCAGCCTCCTTAATAACTTGGCTCCTTAGGGCAAGATAGAAGTCAACAGGCTAGGCTGATGCTGTTCGGGTCATAATAATGAGCTACAATAGGAAAAATAAAACTAAAATTTTGTACATCAGACTAAACAGTCGTCATTAACAGGTTAAGATCAAAAGAGTAGAACAAAACAGTCCGCAGATCTGGGTTAGAGTGGAGTGCAATGTCCAGGATAATGAGATTGTCTTTAATAAACCCTAGATGATAAGACCCCCATTAGAGTAGGGTGTGTGCAGCTAGTGTCCCAAATTCTTACCTAGGTATCAATCTTAAAGCTTACTATTATATTGTGGAGAGCTGCAAGGCACATTGAGATGTTACCCGATTCCCCTTCTAGTAGTGCTAACCTTGCAGCAGCTGAAATAAAAGCCCAGAGCTGAGCAAATGGTGGAAGGGTGTTGTTGGAAGAATCCCCCTAAGTGCATCTGTGCCACCAGGGGGAAGGGCACCAGGTGAGTACATGAGTTTGGGGTCGCATCAATGCCTGCTAAGGAGGATCCCACAGGGAAGTTTAAGTTGTCGGTCGTCACCAGCACATTGGGTACTAGCATACAACGTTTTGGGTGGCCGGCCTCATCCATCCACGCTGGTATCTGTTTCCTCTCAGGCGCTGTCCTGGCCCCGGGGGTATAGAAGAGAGATGCGTCACCTGAGTTTCCACATCTTTGGTGCCGTAGGTAAGCTTCTTGTTGCTTCATAGGTGGGGTTTCACTAAGTGCCGGGGAACACAGAGTAAACTCCCCCACGCTGAGAGGAAATCGTGGGCTGCTATACTGCACTTCATGCTCCACTGTGGACGCCATTTGCTTCTCCTTTTACAGCTGCTTTTCAGGGTGGACTTTCATGATGAATGTAAGGTGAGCAAAGTAAATGTCCAGCTAGTGCAACCAAGAGGACTAGCAATTCGTTATGAAGAGTCTCATCCATAGTGAGAAGTTTCTTTACTGCCTAGTATTAGTAGTGAAAAAGATCTGCATTACCCGGCAGACCGGGGGGGGGGGGGGCGGGGGAAGCTGATGAGAAAAGGCAGCCGCCGTTCCTATGTAAACGTCCGGACTAGCGGCTCCATAAATGTAATTTCCATAAGATAGGTATCAACCTGTTCAGCTATACTTCGCACAACCAGTGCCGCTGAGAAGAATGCTGATTTTCAAAGTGGAGAATAAATAGTTGGTATATTATTTTGAAAAGGCCTGGAGCTCATGATCTTTGCATCTGAACATGGTGGCTACCAGACCACGCCCGAACACAATTTTTTTGTAAGACAAATCCTATTGGGACCCTCTTTCTGGATAAGAGATTATTGGGCTCACTTCTCTTCCAAAAATGTGTGCAAATATCTCTTTACGTATGACAATAGAAATATCTGAGGACTGAATTCTCAAATATTGGTATCTGGTATTATATTGGCCGTTTAATGTCTTTATAATTTTAATATTTTTTAATTTATAATTTATAGCAAAGGTATTCTTTATTTCAAGAATTAAATTGAAGCTGTGATTTATAAGTGTAATTTATAGTAACAAGTTAATATTCCATAGACCTGTCACTGTGTAGTCTATAAATAATGATATTAGTGCTAAGTAAATGTATTATTAAGAGGAAGGATTTAGTATTTTAATGTTCATAGGTTTAATCGAAGCTACTGTGATATATTTAGAAATTGCATGAACTATTGTGGTTAAATTGATCTTATGTAATGCTATTTCAATTTATATACTGTATGTTGAATTGATAGTATTGTGTAACAATTTCTGGTTGATTATTTGAAGTATTAAAAGACTATTTCGGGCCAAATAGTTTAATTAAAGGGACAGTAAACTTTAAAAATAATGTTATATAATTCTGCACATAGTGCAGAATTATATAACATTATATTAGCCAAACATTTATAAAACCTAATATTCCCTATTAATTAAAAAAAAAAAAAACGCTGTTTCACAGACCCGCTCTCTGCTCTCTGCTGAGCGGGTCTGTTATATTTACTCAGCGCATTGGGCCAGCTGTATAGTCACAGCCCGGCCCGACCGCGCCATAAGACTAAGTGCAGCTCGCTCCTGTCACAAACTTTAAAAATAACATTATTTTTAAAGTTTACTGACACTTTAAATTTTCCTGGAACTTCTATTAGATTTATTAGGATTTGGTAAGATTTGTGTTAAAATTTGTTTACATTGTTAACCAAACTGAAGATTTTTATAGCGTGTTAAATTAATTTAAGGTTGTAATAATCAATTAATATATATACCTGGTCATAAGTTTTATTCAGTTTACTACATAAATATAATGTGTGTTCATAAAAATTAACTGGTCGCAATTTAGGAATTACTTTAATTGAGATTAAATATAATAATATAATTGGTGGCAACATTAGGATACATACACCAACAACAGATAGGGAATTATATAGCCATTATACACAGAAAGGGGTAATGGATATATATATATATATATATATATATATATATATATATATACATACATACAGTATATATATTTATATATATATTTATATAAAGCTAGATACTAATTTCTAATTTTTGTGCTCGGAGGGTGAAATTAATAAAAAATTTAGATTTAATACCGTTTTCAACTAAAATAATAATAATTCTTCTGTATTTTAATCAGTGAGGACTGGGTATTTTGTATATATTGTATCAACTGCAGCTAAATAAAACTACATAATTGTGCATGAATTTCTGGTATTGTTATAAAATATATATAATAAATACATACATATACATACTGTACATACACATTCACTCATATACACAAAAACACATATACATACACACTTATACACACATATACATACACACTCACTCATACACACAAACACACATATATATATACACACATATACATACACACTCACACATACACACAAAAACACAAACACACATATATATATATATACACACATATACATACACACTCACTCATACACACAAACACACATATACATACTGTACATACACATTCACTCATACACACAAACACACATATACATACACACATATACATACACATTCACTCATACACACAAACACACATATACATACACACTTATACACACATATACATACACATTCACTCATACACACAAACACACATATACATACACACTTATACACACATATACATACACATTCACTCATACACACAAACACACATATACATACTGTATACACATTCACTTATACACACAAACACACATATACATACTGTACATACACATTCACTCATACACACAAACACACATATACATACTGTACATACACATTCACTCATACACACAAACACACATATACATACTGTACATACACATTCACTCATACACACAAACACACATATACATACTGTACATACACATTCACTCATACACACAAACACACATATACATACACACTTATACACACATATACATACACATTCACTCATACACACAAACACACATATACATACTTACTTATACACACATATACATACACATTCACTCATACACACAAACACACATATACATACACACTTATACACAAATATACATACACATTCACTCATACACACAAACACACATATACATACTGTACATATACATTCATCCATACACACAAACACACATATACATACTGTACATACACATTCACTCATACACACAAACACACATATACATACTGTACATACACATTGACTCATACACACAAACACACATATACATACACACTTATACACACATATACATACACATTGACTCATACACACAAACACACATATACATACACACTTATACACACATATACATACACATTCACTCATACACACAAACACACATATACATACACACTTATACACACATATACATACACATTCACTCATACACACAAACACACATATACATACACACTTATACACAAATGTACATACACATTCACTCATACACACAAACACACATATACATACTGTACATACACATTCACTCATACACACAAACACACATATACATACACACTTATACACACATATACATACACATTCACTCATACACACAAACACACATATACATACACACTTATACACACATATACATACACACTCACTCATACACACAAACACACAAACACACATATATATATACACACACTTATACACACATATACATACACACTCACTCATACACACAAACACACATATACATACACACTCACTCATACACACATATACATACACACTTATACACACACATATACATACACACTCACTCATACACACAAACACACATATACATACACACTCACTCATACACACAAACACACATATACATACACACTCACTCATACACACATATACATACACACTTATACACACACATATACATACACACTCACTCATACACACCAACACACATATACATACACACTCACTCATACACACATATACATACACACTTATACACATATACATACATACACACTCACTCATACACACAAACACACATATACATACACACTTATACACACATATACATACACACTTATACACACATATACATACACACTTATACACACATATACATACACATTCACTCATACACACAAACACACATATACATACACACTCACTCATACACACATATACATACACACTTATACACACATATAAATACACACTCACTTATACACACAAACACACATATACACACTCACTCACACACACAAACACACATATACATACACATTTATACACAGATATACATACACATTCACTCATACACACAAACACACATATACATACACACTCACTCATACACACAAACACACAAACACACATATACATACACACTTATACACACATATACATACACACTCACTCATACACACAAACACACAAACACACATATATATATATATATATATATATATATATACTGTATACACTTATACACACATATACATACACACTCACTCATACACACAAATACACATATACATACACACTCACTCATACACACAAACACACATATACATACACACTTATACACACATATACATACACATTCACTCATACACACAAACACACATATACATACACACTCACTCATACACACATATACATACACACTTATACACACATATAAATACACACTCACTCATACACACAAACACAAATATACATACTCACTCATACACACAAACACACATATACATACACATTTATACACACATATAAATACACACTCACTTATACACACAAACACACATATACATACTCACTCATACACACAAACACACATATACATACACACTTATACACACATATACATACACATTCACTCATACACACAAACACACATATACATACACACTTATACACACATATACATACACATTCACTCATACACACAAACACACATATACATACTCACTCATACACACATATACATACACACTCACTCATACACACAAGCACACATATATATACACACTTATACACACATATACATACACATTCACTCATACACACAAACACACATATACATACTCACTCATACACACAAACACACATATACATACTCACTCATACACACAAACACACATATACATACACACTCACTTATACACACAAACACACATATACATACACACTCACTTATACACACAAACACACATATACATACTCACTCATACACACAAACACACATATACATACACACTTATACACACATATACATACACATTCACTCATACACACAAACACACATATACATACACACTCACTCATACACACATATACATACACACTTATACACACATATACATACACACTTATACACACATATACATACACACTTATACACACCCACTCATACACACAAACACACATATACATACACACTCACTCATACACACAAACACACATATACATACACACTCACTCATACACACAAACACACATATACATACACACTTATACACACATATACATACACACTCACTCATACACACAAACACACATATACATACACACTTATACACACATATACATACACACTCACTCATACACACAAACACACATATACATACACACTTATACACACATATACATACACACTCACTCATACACACAAACATACATATACATACACACTCATACACACATATACATACACACTTATACACACATATACATACACACTCACTCATACACACAAACACACATATACATACACACTTATACACACTAGTGATGTCGCGAACCTTAACATTTTGGTTTGCGAACGGCGGACTCAAACTTTACAACTATTCGCGAACCGGCGAACCGCGCGAACCGCCATTGACTTCAATAGGCAGGCGAACTTTAAAACCCACAAGGACTCTTTTTGGCCACAATAGTGATGGATAAGTTGTTTCAAGGGCACTAACACCTGGACTGTGGCATGCCGGAGGGGGATCCATGGCAAAACTCCAACGGAAAATTACATAGTTGATGCAGAGTCTGGTTTTAAGCCATAAAGGGCCTTAATCACCTAACATTCCTAAATTTTTTTTGAATAACGTGCTTTAAAACATCAGGTATGATGTTGTATCGATCAGGTAGTGTAAGGGTTACGCCCGCTTCACAGTGACAGACCAAACTCCCCGTGTAACGCACCGCAAACAACTGCAAACAGTCCATTTGCACAACCACGAGATAGATAGATTTGATAGATAGATACATAGATTACATAGATCAATAGATGCAATATACATATGATCGATACAAATTACATAGATCAATAGATGCAATATACATTTGATGATAGATACGAATTACATAGATCAATCGATGCAATATACATTTGATAGATACGAATTACATAGATCAAAAGATGCAATATACATTTGATAGATACGAATTACATCGATCAATAGATGCAATTTATATTTGATAGATACGATTGATAGTTAGATAGATTTGATAGATAAATAGATAGATTTGATAGATATATGATTTCCCTGACAGAGTATAACAATAAGACATGCGGTCTGGGACCCGTGGTGTGTTAAGTAGTATTATTCTTAGCAGTTTACTACCTGTTACTCCCCCTATCGGGGGAGGTCTATATGGGGTGCATTTTTGGAACAGGGAGATGGAAGAAGATGATTGGTCTGTCCTCCTACTTCAAATTTGGCCTAAACACAAGTGGCTGTCTCAAATCAGTCCGGCCACGAGATAGATAGATTTGATAGATAGATATACATAGATTGATAGATAGATAGAATCGATAGAAGATAAATAGATTGATTTGATAGATATATAATTACCCTGACAAAGTATAATAATAAAACATGCGGTCTGGGACCCATGGTAATTTGGTTGTGTTAAGTAGTACTATTCTTAGCACTTTAATACCTGTTACTCCCACTATCGGGGGAGGTCTATATGGCCTGCATGATTACCCTGACAAAGTATAACAACAAAACATGTGGTCTGGGACCCATGGTAACTAGGTTGTTTTAAGTAGTACTGTTCTTAGCACTTTAATCCCTGTAACTCCCCCTATCGGGGTAGGTCTATATGGCCTGCCTGATTACCCTGACAAAGTATAACAACAAGACATGCGGTCTGGGACCCATGGCAACTAGGTTGTGTTAAGTAGTACTGTTCTTAGCAGTTTAATACCTGTTACTCCCCCTATCGGGGGAGGTCTATATGGCCTGCATGATTACCCTGACCAAGTATAACAACAAAACATGCGGTCTGGGACCCATGGTAACTAGGTTGTGTTAAGTAGTACTGTTCTTAGCACTTTAATCCCTGTAACTCCCCCTATCGGGGGAGGTCTATATGGCCTGCCTGATTACCCTGACAAAGTATAACAACAAGACATGCGGTCTGGGACCCATGGTAACTAGGTTGTGTTAAGTAGTACTGTTCTTAGCACTTTAATACCTGTTACTCCCCCTATCTGGGTAGGTCTATATGGCCTGCATGATTACCCTGACAAAGTATAATAACAAGACATGCGGTCTGGGACCCATGGTAACTAGGTTGTGTTAAGTAGTACTGTTCTTAGCAGTTTAATACCTGTTACTCCCCATATCGGGGGAGGTCTATATGGCCTGCATGATTACCCTGACAAAGTATAACAACAAGACATGCAGTCTGGGACCCATGGTAACTAGGTTGTGTTAAGTATTACTATTCTTAGCATTTTAATCCCTGTAACTCCCCCTATCGGGGGAGGTCTATATGGCCTGCATGATTACCCTGACAAAGTATAACAACAAAACATGCGGTCTGGGACCCATGGTAACTAGGTTGTGTTAAGTACTACTGTTCTTAGCACTTTAATACCTGTTACTCCCCCTATCTCGGTAGGTCTATATGGCCTGCATGATTACCCTGACAAAGTATAACAACAAGACATGCGGTCTGGGACCCATGGTAACTAGGTTGTGTTAAGTAGTACTGTTCTTAGCAGTTTAATACCTGTTACTCCCCATATCGGGGGAGGTCTATATGGCCTGCATGATTACCCTGACAAAGTATAACAACAAGACATGCAGTCTGGGACCCATGGTAACTAGGTTGTGTTAAGTATTACTATTCTTAGCATTTTAATCCCTGTAACTCCCCCTATTGGGGGAGGTCTATATGGCCTGCATGATTACCCTGACAAAGTATAACAACAAAACATGTGGTCTGGGACCCATGGTAACTAGGTTGTGTTAAGTACTACTGTTCTTAGCACTTTAATACCTGTTACTCCCCCTATCTCGGTAGGTCTATATGGCCTGCATGATTACCCTGACAAAGTATAACAACAAGACATGCGGTCTGGGACCCATGGTAACTAGGTTGTGTTAAGTAGTACTGTTCTTAGCAGTTTAATACCTGTTACTCCCCATATCGGGGGAGGTCTATATGGCCTGCATGATTACCCTGACAAAGTATAACAACAAGACATGCAGTCTGGGACCCATGGTAACTAGGTTGTGTTAAGTATTACTATTCTTAGCATTTTAATCCCTGTAACTCCCCCTATTGGGGGAGGTCTATATGGCCTGCATGATTACCCTGACAAAGTATAACAACAAAACATGTGGTCTGGGACCCATGGTAACTAGGTTGTGTTAAGTAGTACTATTCTTAGCACTTTAATACCTGTTTCTCCCCCTATCGGGGGAGGTCTATATGGCCTGCATGATTACCCTGACAAAGTATAACAACAAAACATGCGGTCTGGGACCCATGGTAACTAGGTTGTGTTAAGTACTACTGTTCTTAGCACTTTAATCCCTGTAACTCCCCCTATCGGGGGAGGTCTATATGGCCTGCATGATTACCCTGACAAAGTATAACAACAAAACATGTGGTCTGGGACTCATGGTAACTAGGTTGTATTAAGTAGTACTGTTCTTAGCACTTTAATCCCTGTAACTCCCACTATCGGGAGAGGTCTATATGGCCTGCATGATTACCCTGACAAAGTATAACAACAAAACATGTGGTCTGGGACCCATGGTAACTAGGTTGTGTTAAGTAGTACTATTCTTATCACTTTAATACCTGTTACTCCCCCTATCTGGGGAGGTCTATATGGCCTGCATGATTACCCTGACAAAGTATCACAACAAGACATGCGGTCTGTGACCCATGGTAACTAGGTTGTGTTAAGTAGTACTGTTCTTAGCAGTTTAATACCTGTTACTCCCCATATTGGGGGAGGTCTATATGGCCTGCATGATTACCCTGACAAAGTATAACAACAAGACATGCGGTCTGAGAACCATGGTAACTAGGTTGTGTTGAGTAGTACTGTTTTTAGCACTTTAATACCTGTTACTCCCCATATCGGGGGGAGGTCTATATGTCCTGCATGATTACCCTGACAAAGTATAACAACAAGACATGCGGTCTGGGACCCATGGTAATTAGGTTGTGTTTAGTAGTACTATTCTTAGCACTTTAATCCCTTTTACTCCCCCTATCGGGGGAGGTCTATATGGCCTGCATGATTACCCTGACAAAATATAACAACAAGACATGCGGTCTGGTACCCATGGTAACTAGGTTGTGTTAAGTAGTACTATTCTTAGCACTTTAATACGTGTTACTCCACCTATCGGGGGAGGTCTATATGGCCTGCCCGATTACCCTGACAAACTATAACAACAAGACATGCGGTCTGGGACCCATGGTAACTAGGTTGTGTTAAGTAGTAGTATTCTTAGCACTTTAATCCCTTTTACTCCCCCTATCGGGGGAGGTCTATATGGCCTGCCTGATTACCCTGACAAAATATAACAATAAGACATGCGGTCTGGGAGCCATGGTAAGGTTGTGTTAAGTAGTAGTATTCTTAGCACTTTAATCCCTGTTACTCCTCCTATCGGGGGAGGTCTATATGGCCTGCCTGATTACCCTGACAAAATATAACAATAAGACATGCGGTCTGGGAGCCATGGTAACTAGGTTGTGTTAAGTAGTAGTATTCTTAGCACTTTAATCCCTGTTACTCCTCCTATCGGGGGAGGTCTATATGGCCTGCATGATTACCCTGACAAAATATAACAACAAGACATGCGGTCTGGGACCCATGGTAACTAGGTTGTGTTAAGTAGTACTATTCTTAGCACTTTAATACGTGTTACTCCCCCTATCGGGGGAGGTCTATATGGCCTGCCCGATTACCCCGACAAAATATAACAACAAGACATGGGGACTGTGACCCATGGTAAGGTTACTTCCTTTTGTAGAATAGAGTACAGGTATGGCATCGATTTTAGGAACCCAGAGATAATTTTTAGGAACCGGGAGATGGAAAAAAATGCTTGGACACCCAGTACAGATCGTTCTCCTTCAGCCTTTTTATACGAGGGTCCAGGAGGACCCTCAACAGAAACAACAGCATGGAACACCACATATGCCATCCTTTTGCACAATAGAGTACAGGTATGGCATCGATTTTAGAAACCCGAAGATAATTTTTAGGAACCGGGAGATGGAAAAAGATGCTTGGACACCCAGTATAGGTCGTTCTCCTTCAGCCTTTTTATACGAGGGTCCACCACCATCAACAGGCACAACAGCATGAAATACAACATATGCCATCCTTTTGCACAATAGAGTACAGGTATGGCATCGATTTTAGAAACCCGGAGATAATTTTTAGGAACCGGGAGATGGAAAAAGATGCTCGGACATCCCAGTACAGGTCGTTCTCCTTCAGCCTTTTTATACGAGGGTCCCGGACCCTCAACAGAAACAACAGCATGAAACACCACATATGCCATCCTTTTGCACAATAGAGTACAGGTATGGCATCGATTTTAGGAACCCAGAGATCATTTTTAGGAACCGGAAGATGGAAAAAGATGCTTGGACACCCAGTACAGGTCTTTCTCCTTCAGCCTTTTTATACAAGGGTCCAGGACCCTCAACAGAAACAACAGCATGAAACACCACATATGCCATCCTTTTGAACAATTCAGTACAGGTATGGCATCGATTTTAGGAACCCGGAGATAATTTTTAGGAACCGGGAGATGGAAAAAGATGCTTGGACACCCAATACAGTTCGTTCTCCTTCAGGATTTTTATACGAGGGTCCTGGACCCTCAACAGAAACAACAGCATGAAACACCACATATGCCATCCTTTTGCACAATAGAGTACAGGTATGGCATCGTTTTTAGAAACCCGGAGATAATTTTTAGGAACCGGGAGATGGAAAAAGATGCTTGGACACCCAGTATAGGTCGTTCTCCTTCAGCCTTTTTATACAAGGGTCCACCACCATCAACAGGCACAACAGCATGAAATACCACATATGCCATCCTTTTGCACAATAGAGTATAGGTATGGCATCGATTTTAGAAACCCGGAGATAATTTTTAGGAACCGGGAGATGGAAAAAGATGCTTGGACACCCAGTACAGGTCTTTCTCCTTCAGCCTTTTTATACGAGGGTCCAGGACCCTCAACAGAAACAACAGCATGAAACACCACATATGCCATCCTTTTGAACAATTCAGTACAGGTATGGCATCGATTTTAGGAACCCGGAGATAATTTTTAGGAACCGGGAGATGGAAAAAGATGCTTGGACACCAAGTACAGTTCGTTCTCCTTCAGCCTTTTTATACGAGGGTCCCGGACCCTCAAAAGAAACAACAGCATGAAACACCACATATGCCATCCTTTTGAACAATCCAGTACAGGTATGGCATAGATTTTAGGAACCCGGAGATAATTTTTAGGAACCGGGAGTTAGAAAAAGATGCTTGAACACCCAGTACAGGTCTTTCTCCTTCAGCCTTTTTATACGATGGTCCAGGACCCTCAACAGAAACAACAGCATGAAACACCACATATGCCATCCTTTTGAACAATTCAGTACAGGTATGGCATCGATTTTAGGAACCTGGAGATAATTTTTAGGAACCAGGAGATGGTCAAAGATGCTTGGACACCAAGTACAGTTCGTTCTCCTTCAGCCTTTTTATACGAGGGTCCCGGACCCTCAACAGAAACAACAGCATGAAACACCACATATGCCATCCTTTTGAACAATTCAGTACAGGTATGGCATCAATTTTAGAAACCCGGAGATAATTTTTAGGAACCGGGAGATGGAAAAAGATGCTTGGACACCCAGTACATTTCGTTCTCCTTCAGCCTTTTAATATGAGGGTCCCGGACCCTCAACAGAAACAACAGCATGAAACACCACATATGCCATCCTTTTGAACAATCCAGTACAGGTATGGCATCGATTTTAGGAACCTGGAGATAATTTTTAGGAACCGGGAGATGGAAAAAGATGCTTGGACACCCAGTACAGTTCGTTCTCCTTCAGCCTTTTTATACGAGGGTCCTGACTCCCGGACCCTCAAAAGAAACAACAGCATGAAACACCACATATGCCATCCTTTTGCACAATAGAGTACAGGTATGGCATCAATTTTAGGAACCCGGAGATAATTTTTAGGAACCGGGAGATGGAAAAAGATGCTTGGACACCCAGTACAGGTCGTTCTCCTTCATCCTTTTTATACGAGGGTCCACGACCCCAAACAGGCACAACAGCATGAAAGCCCCCCATATGCCATCACTTCCTTTTGCACAATCGAGTACAGGTATGGCATCGTTTTTAGGAACCCGGAGATAATTTTTCGGAACCTGGAGATGGAAAAAGATGCTTGGTCGGTCCTCCTACTTCAAATTTGGGGCACTGCGCGTGCAATCTACTGTGCCACCAGATATGAGTGGTGTGTTAATGAGTACTATTCTTAACAGTTTCATCACTGTTATGTGCCTTTTTTTTGGTTTGGGTTTTGTAGCCACAGTGCAGCACCAGAGGCCAGAAAAATTAGGCATGTCCAAATGCCTGAAAAATTAGGTATTGTTGAAGCCGCTGCTGTAGCAGCGTCCAGAAAAATTTATGTTTGTAAAACAGTTAGAAAGTGCCCTAAAACCTTGCGGCTTGAACACTAGTTGTTGGTGGATAAGTCACGCAAGTCATCCGGCATTCGAAGAAAAAATACGGCAGCATGTGTACCATTTGTATCCCAAGGCAGCTCATCTCATCATCAGGCCTTTTTTACTCAAGTGTATCGCCCAATGTCAGTCCCTTCGGGATCCATCCCTCATTCATTTTAATAAAGGTGAGATAATCAAGACTTTTTTGACCTAGGCGACTTCTCTTCTCAGTGACAAAACCTCCTGCTGCACTGAAGGTCCTTTCTGACAGGACACTTGAAGCGGGGCAGGCCAGAAGTTCGATTGCAAATTGGGATAGCTCAGGCCACAGGTCAAGCCTGCACACCCAGTAGTCAAGGGGTCCATCGCTCCTCAGAGTGTCGAGATCCGCAGTTAATGCTAGGTAGTCTGCTACCTGTCAGTTGAGTCTTTCTCTGAGGCTGGATCCCCAAAGGCTGTGGCAATGCATAGGAGTAAAAAAGGTCCGCATGTCCTCCATCAACAACACGTCTGGAAAGCGTCCTGTCCTTGCCGCCGTGGTCGTGGGAGGAGGAGGAGGAGGATTACTTTCATCTCTTCCCCTGTTAGATTCCCGTTGTGCTGTGACATCACCCTTATACGCTGTGTAAAGCATAGTTTTTAATTTATTTTGGAACTGCGCCATCCTTTCCGACTTGCGGGAATTTGGTAACATTTCAGGCACTTTATGCTTATACCGGGGGTCTAGTAGCGTGGACACCCAGTACAGGTCGTTCTCCTTCAGCTTTTTTATATGAGGGTCCCTCAACAGGCACGACAGCATGAAAGACCCCATTTGCACAAGATTGGATGCCGAGCTAATCATGTCCCGTTCCTCGTCCTTACTGATGTCACTGAAGGTATCTTCTTCCCCCCAGCCACGTACAACACCACGGGTACCAGATAGGTGACAACAACGAGCACCCTGGGATGCCTGTTGTGCTTGGTCTTCCTCCTCCTCCTCAAAGCCACATTCCTCCTCTGACTCCTCTTCCTCACAATCCTCTTCTTGCATTGCCGCAGGTCCAGCAAGCGATGCTGATAAGGCTGTTTCTGGTGGTGATGGACACCACAACTCTTCCTCTTCACGCTCATCTACGGCCTGATCCAGCACTCTTCGCAGGGCACGCTCCAGGAAGAAAACAAATGGTATGATGTCGCTGATGGTGCCTTCGGTGCGACTGACAAGGTTTGTCACCTCCTCAAAAGGACGCATGAGCCTACAGGCATTGCGCATGAGCGTCCAGTAATTTGGAAAAAAAATCCCCAGCTCCCCAGAGGCTGTCCTAGCACCCCGGTCATACAAATACTCGTTAACAGCTTTTTCTTGTTGGAGCATGCGGTCGAACATTAGTGTTGAATTCCAACGTGTCGGGCTGTCGCAAATCAAGCGCCTCACTGGCAGGTTGTTTCGACGCTGGATATCGGATAAGTGCGCCATGGCCGTGTAGGAACACCTGAAATGGCCACACACCTTCCTGGCCTGGTTCAGGACGTCCTATAAGCCTGGGTACTTATGCACAAAGCGTTGTACAATCAGATTACACACATGTGCCATGCACGGCACATGTGTTAACTTGCCCAATTTCAATGCCGCCACCAAATTACTTCCATTGTCAGAGACAACCTTGCCAATCTCCAGTTGGTGCGGAGTCAGCCACTGATCCACCTATGCGTTCAGGTCGGACAGGAGTGCTGGTGCGTTGTGACTCTCGGCTTTCAGGCAAGTCAACCCCAAGACGGCGTAACACTGCCATATTCGGGATGTTGAATAGTACCTGGGGAGATGGTGGGGTGCCGTTGATGTGGAGCAAGACGCAGCAGCAGAAGAGGACTCAGCCGAGGAAGAGTGCATTGTAGGTGATATACCTGCCCTGACCATGCTTTGCAGACCAGCTATCAGTGGTCATATGGACCCTTGCCCGAACGCTGTGTGCCAGACACGCCATTACTTCCTTTCGCACAATCGAGTACAGGTTTGGGATTGCCTTTTGTGAAAAGAAATTTCGGCCGGGTACCTTCCACTGCGGTGTCCCAATAGATACAATTTTTTTGAAAGCCTCAGACTCCACCAGCTTGTATGGTAAAAGCTGGCGGGCTAAGAGTTCAGGCAAGCCAGCTGTCAGACGCCGGGCAAGGGGGTGACTTTGGGAAATTGGCTTCTTACGCTCAAACATGTCCTTGACAGACACCTGACTGTGGGCAGATGACCAGGAACTGCTACGTAAGAGAGACTGAGTGGAGAATGGTTGAGAGGGGGCAAGGAGGACAGCAGTGGTTGACGTGGCTGAAGATGCTGGACCAGGAGGAGGAGGGCGGCTTTGAGTTTGTGTGCTGCTTCTACTCATGTGTTCTTCCCATCGGCGTTTGTGATGTGAGACCATGTGCCTTCACAAAGCAGTTGTACCTAGGTGGGTGTTGGACTTCCCACGACTCAGTTTCTTTTGGCACAGGTTGCAAATGGCATCGCTGTTGTCAGAGGCAGACACACACAAAAAATGCCACACTGCTGAGCTCTGCGATGACGGCATTCTGGTGGTGTCAACAGCATGCGTTGATTGGCATGCTGTCTGGCTGACCCCGGGTGCTGATGCATGCTTTCTGACTGTGCCACTAGCTCCTTGCAACGACCTCCCCCTGCTTCCAACTCGTCTCCTCCTCCTCCTCTCTGTCTCCCCATCTGAACTTTCCCCCTCTTCTTCTTCTCTTCTAGCGGGCACCCACATGACATCCATGGACACATCATCATCAACCGCTTCACTTGTATCTGACAAATCAACAAAGGAAGCAGCAGCGGGTACAACATCATCATCATCATCATCACACCGTACGTCCATGTCTGTAATGCTGACTGACTGAGACATATCACTGTTATCTACATCCTCTGTCAATGATGGTTGCGCATCACTCATTTCTTCCAACTGATGTGTCAATAACTCCTCTGACAGATCAAGTGATGCGGCTCTGGTGCTAGTGTTGGTGGTGGCGACAGGCGGGCGAGTGGCACTGGTCACTTGAGAGGTGCCCGAAGCACAGCTGGAGGTGGATGGTGCATCAAGGAAGCTGTAGAAGATTGGGTGTCCTGTGTTAGCCATTCAACTAGGTCCTCCTCAGAACTTTTCACGTCCATGGCACCTGGCCTCTGAACACTGTGCATAGTTGTAGGGTCTAAGGGAATCACAGCACCACGACCACGACGGCACCTGCGAGGTGGCCTGCCTCTGCCTGTCATTTTTTTTAAAATGTACACTTACACTACTATTAAACAAATTATGAGTGGTGGCACTGGGCAAGTGGGCACAGTATACGCTGTGAGCCTGACACAAAAAAGCAGACTGATGTTTCAAAGTAAAAAATGTTTATTTTTTAAATATTAAAAGTACTGTTACAACAAATATGAGTGGTGCCACTAACTTGGCAAGTGGGCCTGGCACACACGCTGGCAGGCAGGCAACTTCAATTAGATTACTATAGTAGACTGATGTTTCACAGTCAAAAAAGTATTTTTATTAAATATTTACAATACTATTATAACAAATATGAGTGGTGGCACTAGTTGGCAAGTGAGCCTGGCACACACGCTGGCAGGCAGGCAACTGCAATTCAATTGCACTAGCAGACTGATAATTCACAGTCAAAAAAGTTTTTATTTTAAATATTTACAATACTAATATAACAAATATGATTGGTTGCACTAGTTGGCAAGTGGGCCTGGCACACACGCTGGCAGGCAGGCAACTGCAATTCAATTGCACTAGCAGACTGATGTTTCACAGTCAAAAGTTTTTATTTTAAATATTTACAATACTGTTATAACAAATATGATTGGTGGCACTAGTTGGCAAGTGGGCCTGGCACACACGCTGGCAGGCAGGCAACTTCAATTAGATTACACTAACAGACTGATGTTTCACAGTCAAAAAAGTTTTTATTTTAAATATTTACACTACTGTTATAACAAATATGATTGGTGGCACTAGTTGGCAAGTGGGCCTGATACACACGCTGGGAGGAAGGCAACTGCAATTAGATTACACTAGCTGACTGATGTTTCACTGTCAAAAAAAGTTTTTATTTTAAATATTTACAATACTGTTATAACAAATATGATTGGTGGCACTAGTTGGCAAGTGGGCCTGGCACACACGCTGGCAGGCAGGCAACTGCAATTCAATTGCACTAGCAGACTGATGATTCACAGTCAAAAAAGTTTTTATTTTAAATATTTACAATACTAATATAACAAATATGATTGGTGGCACTAGTTGGCAAGTGGGCCTGGCACACACGCTGGCAGGCAGGCAATTCAATTGCACTAGCAGACTGATGATTCACATTCAAAAGTTTTTATTTTAAATATTTACAATACTGTTATAACAAATATGATTGGTGGCACTAGTTGGCAAGTGGGCCTGGCACACATGCTGGGAGGAAGGCAACTTCAATTAGATTACACTAGCTGACTGATGTTTCACTGTCAAAAAAGTTTTTATTTTAAATATTTACAATACTGTTATAACAAATATGATTGGTGGCACTAGTTGGCAAGTGGGCCTGGCACACACGCTGGGAGGCAGGCAACTTCAACTAGATTACACTAGCAGACTGATGTTTGACAGTCAAAAAAGTTTTTTTTAAAAATATTTACAATACTGTTATAACAAATATGATTGGTGGCACTAGTTTGCAAGTGGGCCTGGCACACACGCTGGCAGGCAGGCAACTTCAATTAGATTACACTAGCAGACTGATGTTTCACAGTCAGAAAAGTTTTTATTTTAAATATTTACACTACTGTTATAACAAATATGATTGGTGGCACTAGTTTGCAAGTGGGCCTGGCACACATGCTGGGAGGAAGGCAACTGCAATTAGATTACACTAGCTGACTGATGCTTCACAGTCAAAAAAGTTTTTTTTTAAAATATTTACACTACTGTTATAACAAATATGATTGGTGGCACTAGTTGGCAAGTGGGCCTGGCACACACGCTGGCAGGCAGGAAACTGCAATTCAATTGCACTAGCAAACTGATGATTCACAGTCAAAAAAGGTTTTATTTTAAATATTTACAATACTTGCACTAGTTGGCAAGTGGGCCTGGCACACACGCTGGCAGGCAGGCAACTGCAATTCAATTGCACTAGCAGACTGATGATTCACAGTCAAAAAAGTTTTTATTTTAAATATTTACAAAACTGTTATAACAAATATGATTGGTGGCACTAGTTGGCAAGTGGGCCTGGCACACACGCTGGCAGGCAGGCAACTTCAATTAGATTACACTAGCAGGCTGATGTTTCACAGTCAAAAAAATATTTACACTACTGTTATAACAAATATGATTGGTGGCACTAGTTGGCAAGTGGGCCTGGCACACACGCTGGCAGGCAGGCAACTGCAATTCAATTGCACTAGCAGACTGATGATTCACAGTCAAAAAAGTTTTTATTTTAAATATTTACAATACTGTTATAACAAATATGATTGGTGGCACTAGTTGGCAAGTGGGCCTGGCACACACGCTGGCAGGCAGGAAACTGCAATTCAATTGCACTAGCAGACTGATGATTAACAGTCAAAAAAGTTTTTATTTTAAATATTTACACTACTGTTATAACAAATATGATTCGTGGCACTAGTTGGAAAGTGGGCCTGGCACACACGCAGGCAACTGCAATTAAATAACACTAGCAGACTGATGTAAAAGTTTTTTTAAAAAACATTTACACTAATGTTACAACAGATAGGAGTGGTGGCACTGAGGATGGAAGTAGGCACAGTATATGCTGGCAGCCTGACACACATGCTGGCACTAGTGGCAGGCTGGCCTGGCAACTAAAATTAAATAACACTAGAAGACTGATGTAAAAGTTTTTTTTTACAAAATTTAAACTAATGTTACACCAGATAGGAGTGGTGGCACTGAGGATGGAAGTAGGCACAGTATATGCTGGCAGCCTGACACACAGGCTGTCACTAGTGGCAGCCAGGCTGGCCTGGCAACTAAAATTAAATAACACTAGGGGCGCGATCCGATATAGATCGCAGTTTGCGGCGCAAGCGAGGGAACCCGCGTCGCCCGCAGTTTCAGCTCGCAACTCGAGCCATCCAATATGCGGCGCCGTCACTTGCTAAAGTGGCGCAAGTCTCACAAACCAGCGATGTCCAGAAATCTGCGTAAGTACAGATTTTTGGAGTCGCCAGTGACTTGCGCCATGTTAGAAACTGCCGGCGCCTACAAAACCTGACTAAAGTCTAAATCACCCGCACTGTCTAACACGCCTCCTAAACATAGCCCGACACGTCTAACCCTCTATCCGCTATCCCCCCTCACTAGCCTAACAATAAAAACAAGTTATTAACCCCTAAACCGCCGCTCCCGTACCCCGCCGCAACCTAATAAAGTTATTAACCCCTAAACCGTCGCTCCCGTACCCCGCCGCCAGCTATATTAAATCTATAACCCCCTAAAGTGAGCCCCTAACACCGCCGCCATCTCTATTAAAATTATTAACCCCTAATGTAAGCCCCTAACACCGCCGCCATCTCTATTAAAATTATTAACCCCTAATCTAATCCCCCTATACCGCCGCCAGCTATATTAATATTATTAACCCCTAATGTAAGCCCCTTACACCGCCGCCATCTCTATTAAAATGATTAACCCCTAATTTAATCTACCTACCCCGCCGCCAGCTATGTTATCTATATTAACCCTAAGTATATTATAGTTAATATAGGTATTACATTATATATATTAACTATATTAACCCTAATTATATTAGGGTTAATATAGTTACTATAGTATTTATATTAACTATATTAACTCTATCTAACCCTAACACCCCTAACTAAATTTATATTAAATTAATCTAATTCATATTATAAACTAAAATATTCCTATTTAAATCTAAATACTTACCTATAAAATAAACCCTAAGATAGCCACAATATAATTAATAATTACATTGTAGCTATGTTAGGGTTAATATTTATTTTACAGGTAAATTGTTAATTATTTTAACTAAGTCTAATAGCTATTAAATAGTTATTAACTATTTAATAGCTACCTAGTTAAAATAATTACCCAATTACCTGTAAAATAAATCCTAACCTAAGTTACAAATACACCTACACTATCAAGAAATTAAATAAACTACAAATATCTATCTAAAAATACAATTAAATTAACTAAACTAAATTACAAAAAAAACAAACACTAAATTACAAAAAATAAAAAAAAGATTACAAGATTTTTAAGCTAATTACACCTATTCTAAGCCCCCTAATAAAATAATAAAGCCCCCCAAAATAAAAAAATTCCCTGCCCTATTCTAAATTAAAAAAAGTTCAAAGCTCTTTACCTTACCAGCCCTTAAAAGGGCCTTTTGTGGGGCATGCCCCAAAGAATTCAGCTCTTTTGCATTTAAAAACATATACAATACCCCCCCCCCATTACAACCCACCACCCACATACCCCTATTCTAAACCCACCCAAACCCCCCTTAAAAAAGCCTAACACTACCCCCCTGAAGATCTCCCTACCTTGTCTTCACCACACCGGGCCGAACTCCTCATCCGATCCGGGCGATGTCTTGCTCCAAGCGGCAAAGAAGAATTCTTCCTCCGGCGACGTCTTCCTCCAAGCGGCAAAGAAGAATTCTTCCTCCGGCGACGTCTTCCTCCAAGCGGCAGCAAAGTCTTCATCCTTCCGGCGGCATCTTCAATCTTCTTTCTTCGCTCCGCCGCCGCCGAGCATCCATCCCGGCCGACGACTGAACGACGAATGAGGTACCTTTAAATGACGTCATCCAAGATGGCGTCCGCCGAATTCCGATTGGCTGATAGGATTCTATCAGCCAATCGGAATTAAGTTAGAAAAATCTGATTGGCTGATTGAATCAGCCAATCAGATTCAAGTTCAATCCGATTGGCTGAACCAATCAGCCAATCGGATTGAACTTGAATCTGATTGGCTGATTCAATCAGCCAATCAGATTTTTCTAACTTAATTCCGATTGGCTGATAGAATCCTATCAGCCAATCGGAATTCGGCGGACGCCATCTTGGATGACGTCATTTAAAGGTACCTCATTCGTCGTTCAGTCGTCGGCCGGGATGGATGCTCCGCGGCGGCGGAGCGAAGAAAGAAGATTGAAGATGCCGCCGAAAGGATGAAGACTTTGCTGCCGCTTGGAGGAAGACGTCGCCGGAGGAAGAATTCTTCTTTGCTGCTTGGAGGAAGACGTCGCCGGAGGAAGAATTCTTCTTTGCCGCTTGGAGGAAGACGTCGCCGGAGGAAGAATTCTTCTTTGCCGCTTGGAGCAAGACATCGCCCGGATCGGATAAGGAGTTCGGCCCGGTGTGGTGAAGACAAGGTAGGGAGATCTTCAGGGGGGTAGTGTTAGGCTTTTTTAAGGGGGGTTTGGGTGGGTTTAGAATAGGGGTATGTGGGTGGTGGGTTGTAATGGGGGGGGGGTATTGTATATGTTTTTAAATGCAAAAGAGCTGAATTCTTTGGGGCATGCCCCACAAAAGGCCCTTTTAAGGGCTGGTAAGGTAAAGAGCTTTGAACTTTTTTTAATTTAGAATAGGGCAGGGAATTTTTTTATTTTGGGGGGCTTTATTATTTTATTAGGGGGCTTAGAATAGGTGTAATTAGCTTAAAAATCTTTTAATCTTTTTTTTATTTTTTGTAATTTAGTGTTTTTTTTCTTTTTTGTAATTTAGTTTAGTTAATTTAATTGTATTTTTAGATAGATATTTGTAGTTTATTTAATTTCTTGATAGTGTAGGTATATTTGTAACTTAGGTTAGGATTTATTTTACAGGTAATTGGGTAATTATTTTAACTAGGTAGATATTAAATAGTTAATAACTATTTAATAGCTATTAGACCTAGTTAAAATAATTAACAATTTACCTGTAAAATAAATATTAACCCTAACATAGCTACAATGTAATTATTAATTATATTGTAGCTATCTTAGGGTTTATTTTATAGGTAAGTATTTAGATTTAAATAGGAATATTTTAGTTTAAAAAATGAATTAGATTAATTTAATATAAATTTAGTTAGGGGTGTTAGGGTTAGATAGAGTTAATATAGTTAATATAAATACTATAGTAACTATATTAACTATATTAACCCTAATATAATAAGGGTTAATATAGTTAATATAAATAATGTAATAACTATATTAACTATAATATACTTAGGGTTAATATAGATAATATAGCTGGCGGCGGGGTAGGTAGATTAAATTAGCGGTTAATAATTTTAATATAGATGGCGGCGGTGTAAGGGGCTTACATTAGAGGTTAATAATATTAATATAGGTGGCGGCGGTATAGGGGGATTAGATTAGGGGTTAATAATTTTTATATAGGTGGCGGCGGTTTTAGGGGTCAGATTAGGGGATAGATAAGGTAGATTGCGGCGGTTTTAGGGGCTCACAGTAGGGGGTTAGTTTATGTAGATGGCGGCGGGGTCTGGGAGCGGCGGTTTAGGGGTTAATAACTTTATTAGGGATTTCGGGGGGGGGATCGCGGTTGACAGGTAGATAGACATTGCGCATGCGTTAGGTGTTAGGTTTATTTTCTAGTTAGTTTAGGGAGTTACGGGGCTCCAATAGTCAGCGTAAGGCTTCTTACGGCTGCTTTTTGTGGCGAGGTGAAAATGGAGTAAGTTTTCTCCATTTTCGCCACGTAAGTCCTTACGCTGCATATTGGATACCAAACTGCGCTGGTTTGGTATACCTGCCTATAGCCCAAAAAACTACGGGCGGCAGAAATATACACGCGTAACTTCTAGGTTACGCCGTATATGTGATACCAAACCAGCGCAAATATTGGCGTCGCCGGCTTTTGCGGGCGACGATTTTTATCGGATCGACCCCTGGAAGAGGACTGATGTAAAAGTTTTTTTTTTAAAAATGTACACCAATGTTACACCAGATATAAGTGGTGGAAAACAGAGCTATTAATCACAGTATATGATGTGGGCCTGACACACAGGCCTGATGGAAAATGAAATTAGATTACACTAGCAAAATGATGTAAAAGTTTTTTTTTTTTAAATTTAAAATAATGTTAACCAAATATCAGTGGTGGCACAGAAGAATTAATCACAGTATATGATGTGGGCCTAACACACAGGCCTGATAGAAAATGAAATTAGATTACACTAGCAAAATTATGTAAAAGTTTTTTTTTTTAAATTTACACTAATGTTAAGCAGATATCAGTGGTGGCACAGAGCAATTAACCACAGTATATGCTGTGAGCCTGACACACAGGCCTGATAGAAAATGAAATTAGATCACACTAGCAAAATGATGTAAAAGTTTTTTTTTTAATTTTACACTAATGTTACACCAGATATCAGTGGTGGCACAGAGCAATTAATCACAGTATATGATGTGGGCCTGACACACAGGCCTGATAGAAAATGAAATTAGATTACACTAGCAAACTGATGTAAAAGTTTTTTTTTTTTAAATTTACACTAATGTTAAGCAGATATCAGTGGTGGCACTAATCACAGTATATGCTGTAAACCTCACACACAGGCTGACAGCCAGGCAAATGCAAATAAAATTACGAATTAAAAAAAAAAAAAACGACCGAAGTTCTAGCCCTAAAAAGGGCTTTTTGGGCTGAAGTTCTAGCCCTAAAAAGGGCTTTTTGGGGTGCTGTCCTTACAGCAGAGATTAGATGAGTCCTTCAGGACTGTAGTGGACACTAAATACACTAGCCTAGCTAACTATTTCCCTATAAAATCACCAGCAGCAGCACTAACCCTCCTCTCACTAAGAATGCAGGATCGTAATAAATCTAAAATGGCTGCTGCCCAGGAGCTGGGAGGGTCTATGAGGGAGTGTCTGCTGCTGATTGGCTCAAATGTGTCTGCAGGCTGTGAGATACAGGGTCAAAGTTTCCTCAATGATGACGAATAGGGGGCGGATCGAACATCGCATATGTTCGCCCGCAGCGGCGAACGCGAACAAGCTAAGATCGCCGGGAACTGTTCTCCGGCGAACAGTTCACGACATCACTAATACACACATATACATACACACTTATACACACATATACATACACACTCACTCATACACACAAACACACATATACATACTCACTCATACACACAAACACACATATACATACACATTCACTCATACACACATATACATACACACTTATACACACATATATATACACACACACTCATACACACAAACACACATATACATACTCACTCATACACACATATACATACACACTCACTCATGCACACATATACATACACACTTATACACACATATACATACACACTCACTCATGCACACATATACATACACACTTATACACACATATACATACACATTCACTCATACACACAAACACACATATACATACTCACTCATACACACAAACACACATATACATACACACTTATACACACATATACATACACATTCACTCATACACACAAACACACATATACATACACACTCACTCATACTCACAAACACACATATACATACACATTCACTCATACACACATATACATACACACTTATACACACATATACATACACACTCACTCATACACACAAACACACATATACATACACACTCACTCATACACACAAACACACATATACATACACATTCACTCATACACACAAACACACATATACATACACACTCACTCATACACACAAACACACATATACATACACACTCACTCATACACACAAAAACACATATACATACACACACATGCACACATATACATACACTCAAACACACATATACATACACACTCACTCATACACACAAACACACATATACATACACATTCTCTCATACACACATATACATACACACTTATACACACATATACATACACACTCACTCATACACACAAACACACATATACATACACATTCACTCATACACACAAACACACATATACATACACACTCACTCATACACACAAACACACATATACATACACACTCACTCATACACACAAACACACTCACTCATACACACAAACACACATATACATACACACGTATACACATATATACATACACATTCACTCATACACACAAACACACATATACATACTGTACATACACATTTACTCAAACACACAAACACACATATACCTACTTTATATACACATTCACTCATACACACAAACACACATATACATACTGTACATACACATTCACTCATACACACAAACACACATATACATACTGTACATACACATTCACTCATACACACAAACACACATATACCTACTTTATATACACATTCACTCATACACACAAACACACATATACATACACACTTATACACACATATACATACACATTCACTCATACACACAAACACACATATACATACACACACATGCACACATATACATACACTCAAACACACATATACATACACATTCACTCATACACACAAACACACATATACATACACACTTATACACACATATACATACACACTCACTCATACACACAAACACACATATACATACACACTCACTCATACACACAAACACACATATACATACACACTCACTCATACACACAAACACACATATACATACACATTCACTCATACACACATATACATACACACTTATACACACATATACATACACACTTATACACACATATACATACACACTCACTCATACACACAAACACACATATACATACACATTCACTCATACACACAAAGACACATATACATACACACTCACTCATACACACAAACACACATATACATACACATTCACTCATACACACAAAGACACATATACATACACACTTATACACACATATACATACACACTCACTCATACACACATATACATACACACTTATACACACATATACATACACACTCACTCATACACACAAACACACATATACATACACACTTATACACACATATACATACACACTCACTCATACACACAAACACACATATACATACACACACATGCACACATATACATACACACTCACTCGTACACACAAACACACATATACATACACATTCACTAATACACACATATACATACACATTCACTCATACACACAAACACACATATACATACACACTTATACACACATATACATACACATTCACTCATACACACAAACACACATATACATACTCACTCATACACACAAACACACATATACATACACACTTATACACACATATACATACACATTCACTCATACACACAAACAGACATATACATACTGTACATACACATTCACTCATACACACAAACACACATATACATACACACTTATACACACATATACATACACATTCACTCATACACACATATACATACTCATATATATATACACATTCACTCATACACACTTATACATACACACTCACTCATACACACAAACACACATATACATACACACTTATACACACATATACATACACACTCACTCATACACACAAACACACATATACATACACACTTATACACACATATACATACACACTCACTCATACACACAAACACACATATACATACACACTTATACACACATATACATACACACTTATACACACATATACATACACATTGACTCATACACACAAACACACATATACATACTCACTCATGCACACATATACATACACACTTATACACACATATACATACACATATACATACACACTTATACACACACATATACATACACACTTATACACACATATATACATACACATTGACTCATACACACAAACACATATACATACACACTTATACACACATATACATACACATTCACTCATACATACAAACACACATATACATACTCACTCATACACACAAACACACATATACATACACACGTATACACACATATACATACACATTCACTCATACACACAAACACACATATACATACACACTTATACACACATATACATACACATTCACTCATACACACAAACACACATATACATACACACTTATACACACATATACATACACATTCACTCATACACACAAACACACATATACATACACACTTATACACACATATACATACACATTCACTCATACACACAAACACACATATACATACACACTTATACACACATATACATACACATTGACTCCTACACACAAACACAGGCCTAGATTTGGAGTTTGGCGGTAAAAGGGCTGTTAACGCTCCGCGGGTTTTTTTCTGGCCGCACCATAAAATTAACTCTGGTATTGAGAGTCCAAAAAAATGCTGCGTTAGGCTCCAAAAAAAGGAGCGTAGAGCATTTTTACCGCAAATGCAACTCTCGATACCAGAGTTGCTTACGGACGCGGCCAGCCTCAAAAACGTGCTCGTGCACGATTCTCCCATAGGAAACAATGGGGCTGTTTGAGCTGAAAAAAAACCTAACACCTGCAAAAAAGCCGCGTTCAGCTCCTAACGCAGCCCCATTGTTTCCTATGGGAAAACACTTCCTACGTCTGCACCTAACACCCTAACATGTACCCCGAGTCTAAACACCCCTAACCTTACACTTATTAACCCCTATTCTGCCGCCCCCGCTATCGCTGACCCCTGCATTACACTTTTAACCCCTAATCTGCCGCTCCGTAAACCGCCGCAACCTACGTTATCCCTATGTACCCCTAATCTGCTGCCCTAACATCGCCGACCCCTATGTTATATTTATTAACCCCTAATCTGCCCCCCACAACGTCGCCGACACCTACCTACACTTATTAACCCCTAATCTGCCGAGCGGACCTGAGCGCTACTATAATAAAGTTATTAAGCCCTAATCCGCCTCACTAACCCTATAATAAATAGTATTAACCCCTAATCTGCCCTCCCTAACATCGCCGACACTTAACTTCAATTATTAACCCCTAATCTTCCGATCGGAGCTCACCGCTATTCTAATAAATGTATTAACCCCTAAAGCTAAGTCTAACCCTAACACTAACACCCCCCTAACTTAAATATAATTTTAATCTAACGAAATAAATTAACTCTTATTAAATAAATTATTCCTATTTAAAGCTAAATACTTACCTGTAAAATAAACCCTAATATAGCTACAATATAAATTATAATTATATTATAGCTATTTTAGGATTAATATTTATTTTACAGGCAACTTGGTATTTATTTTAACTAGGTACAATAGCTATTAAATAGTTAAGAACTATTTAATAGTTACCTAGTTAAAATATTTACAAAATTACCTGTAAAATAAATCCTAACCTAAGATATAATTAAACCTAACACTACCCTATCAATAAAATAATTAAATAAACTACCTACAATTACCTACAATTAACCTAACACTACACTATCAATAAATTAAATAAACACAATTGCTACAAATAAATACAATTAAATAAACTAGCTAAAGTACAAAAAATAAAAAAGAACTAAGTTACAGAAAATAAAAAAATATTTACAAACATAAGAAAAATATTACAACAATTTTAAACTAATTACACCTACTCTAAGCCCCCTAATAAAATAACAAAGCCCCCCAAAATAAAAAATTCCCTACCCTATTCTAAATTAAAAAAGTTACAAGCTCTTTTACCTTACCAGCCCTGAACAGGGCCCTTTGCGGGGCATGCCCCAAGAAGTTCAGCTCTTTTGCCTGTAAAAAAAAACATACAATACCCCCCCCCCCAACATTACAACCCACCACCCACATACCCCTAATCTAACCCAAACCCCCCTTAAATAAACCTAACACTAATCCCCTGAAGATCTTCCTACCTTGTCTTCACCATCCAGGTATCACCGATCGGTCCTGGCTCCGATATCTTCATCCAACCCAAGCGGGGGCTAGACATCCACTGAAGAAGTCCAGAAGAGGGTCCAAAGTCTTCCTCCTATCCGGCAAGAAGAGGACATCCGGACCGGCAAACATCTTCTCCAAGCGGCATCTTCTATCTTCTTCCATCCGGAGCGAAGCGGCAGGATCCTGAAGACCTCCAGCGCGGAACATCCATCCGGCCCGACGACTGATCGACGAATGATTGTTCCTTTAAGGGACGTCATCCAAGATGGCGTCCCTCGAATTCCGATTGGCTGATAGGATTCTATCAGCCAATCGGAATTAAGGTATGAATTTTCTGATTGGCTGATGGAATCAGCCAATCAGAATCAAGTTCAATCCGATTGGCTGATTCAATCAGCCAATCAGATTGAGCTTGCATTCTATTGGCTGATCGGAACAGCCAATAGAATGCGAGCTCAATCTGATTGGCTGATTGGATCAGCCAATCGGATTGAACTTGATTCTGATTGGCTGATTCCATCAGCCAATCAGAAAATTCATACCTTAATTCCGATTGGCTGATAGAATCCTATCAGCCAATCGGAATTCGAGGGACGCCATCTTGGATGACGTCCCTTAAAGGAACAGTCATTCGTCGATCAGTCGTCGGGCCGGATGGATGTTCCGCGCTGGAGGTCTTCAGGATCCTGCCGCTTCGCTCCGGATGGAAGAAGATAGAAGATGCCGCTTGGAGAAGATGTTTGCCGGTCCGGATGTCCTCTTCTTGCCGGATAGGAGGAAGACTTTGGACCCTCTTCTGGACTTCTTCAGTGGATGTCTAGCCCCCGCTTGGGTTGGATGAAGATATCGGAGCCAGGACCGATCGGTGATACCTGGATGGTGAAGACAAGGTAGGAAGATCTTCAGGGGATTAGTGTTAGGTTTATTTAAGGGGGGTTTGGGTTAGATTAGGGGTATGTGGGTGGTGGGTTGTAATGTTGGGGGGGGGGGTATTGTATGTTTTTTTTTACAGGCAAAAGAGCTGAACTTCTTGGGGCATGCCCCGCAAAGGGCCCTGTTCAGGGCTGGTAAGGTAAAAGAGCTTGTAACTTTTTTAATTTAGAATAGGGTAGGGAATTTTTTATTTTGGGGGGCTTTGTTATTTTATTAGGGGGCTTAGAGTAGGTGTAATTAGTTTAAAATTGTTGTAATATTTTTCTTATGTTTGTAAATATTTTTTTATTTTCTGTAACTTAGTTCTTTTTTATTTTTTGTACTTTAGCTAGTTTATTTAATTGTATTTATTTGTAGCAATTGTGTTTATTTAATTTATTGATAGTGTAGTGTTAGGTTAATTGTAGGTAATTGTAGGTAGTTTATTTAATTATTTTATTGATAGGGTAGTGTTAGGTTTAATTATATCTTAGGTTAGGATTTATTTTACAGGTAATTTTGTAAATATTTTAACTAGGTAACTATTAAATAGTTCTTAACTATTTAATAGCTATTGTACCTAGTTAAAATAAATACCAAGTTGCCTGTAAAATAAATATTAATCCTAAAATAGCTATAATATAATTATAATTTATATTGTAGCTATATTAGGGTTTATTTTACAGGTAAGTATTTAGCTTTAAATAGGATTAATTTATTTAATAAGAGTTAATTTATTTCGTTAGATTAAAATTATATTTAAGTTAGGGGGGTGTTAGTGTTAGGGTTAGACTTAGCTTTAGGGGTTAATCCATTTATTAGAATAGCGGTGAGCTCCGATCGGAAGATTAGGGGTTAATAATTGAAGTTAAGTGTCGGCGATGTTAGGGAGGGCAGATTAGGGGTTAATACTATTTATTATAGGGTTAGTGAGGCGGATTAGGGCTTAATAACTTTATTATAGTAGCGCTCAGGTCCGCTCGGCAGATTAGGGGTTAATAAGTGTAGGCAGGTGTCGGCGACGTTGAGGGGGGCAGATTAGGGGTTAATAAATGTAATATAGGGGTCGGCGGGGGTTAGGGGCAGCAGATTAGGGGTACATAGGGATAACGTAGGTGGCGGCGATTTGCGGTCGGAAGATTAGGGGTTAATTATTTTAAGTAGCTTGCGGCGACGTTGTGGGGGGCAAGTTAGGGGTTAAGAAATATAATATAGGGGTCGGCGGTGTTAGGGGCAGCAGATTAGGGGTACATAAGTATAACGTAGGTGGCGGTCGGCAGATTAGGGGTTAAAAATTTTAATCGAGTGGCGGCGATGTGGGGGGAGCTCGGTTTAGGGGTACATAGGTAGTTTATGGGTGTTAGTGTACTTTAGGGTACAGTAGTTAAGAGCTTTATAAACCGGCGTTAGCCAGAAAGCTCTTAACTACTGCTTTTTTTCTGCGGCTGGAATCTTGTCGTTAGAGCTCTAACGCTCACTGCAGAAACGACTCTAAATACCGGAGTTAGGAAGATCCCATTGAAAAGATAGGATACGCAAATGGCGTAGGGGGATCTGCGGTATGGAAAAGTCGCGGCTGAAAAGTGAGCGTTAGACCCTTACCTACACGACTCTAAATACCGGCGGTAGCCTAAAACCAGCGTTAGGAGCCTCTAACGCTGGTTTTCACGGCTACCGCCGAACTCCAAATCTAGGCCACAGTATAAAGTCACAAGAAAGAAGCAGCACCAACCAGTAGTTTCCAACAGATTTATTCGTGCAATATGCACAATGTGAACAGCCAGACCAACAAGCAGCAACGTTTCGGACTTAGTCCTTAATCATGCATAGTTACACCTGGAGGTCATACAGTTTAAATACACCTGTAAACCACACCCATTCCACTAAATACCTATGACATACTGAATGAAAGCACCCTCTAGTGGTCATATCAAAAAATTGCTCTAGCAGAATACAAAAAGTCAGGTTAAACACCTGGGGGGGTTGTTATCAAGCCGTCAACCTCAAATACGCTGGAATTCCGCAGCGTATTTGTGGCGAGGCTGATTCACCTTAGTTATCAAAGGCTAGAGACCGGCAAAAGTAGAATTTTGTGACGTAAGCTTCGATCCGCCGGACTCAGTCCGACACAGATCGATTCTTACGTCACTCCAGATGTTCCGCACACAAGTGCGGCACAATCTGACTACTTTTGCTAGTTATCAAAAAACTAGCAGGAACGCTCGGCACTTTTCCGGCCCAGCGTACCTGGTTTTCAATCCGCCGCCCTGGAGGCGGCGGATCGCATAGGAATCTATGGGAGTCTGACCATAGCGAAAGTACAAGTTCGCTGCTGCCAGATATCCCATTGATTCCTATGGGAGCTGTCTACACCTAACACCCTAACATGTACCCCGAGTCTAAACACCCCTAATCTGCCCCCCCCCTACACCGCCGCAACTAAATAAAGTTATTACCCCCTAAACCGCCGCTCCCGGAGCCCACCGCAAGCTACTCTATACATATTAACCCCTAAACCGCCGCTCCCTGACCCCGCCGCAACTATAATAAATGTATTAACCCCTAAACCGCCGCTCCCGGACACCGCCGCAACCTACATTATACCTAGTAACCCCTATCCTGCCCCCCCTATACCGCCACCCTCTATAATAAAGTTATTAACCCCTATCCTGCTGATCCCGCACCTCGCCTCAACTAAATAAATAGTTTAACCCCTAAACCGCCGCTCCCGGACCCTGCCGCAACCTATATTAAATTTATTAACCCCTAATCTGCCCCCCCTACACCGTCGCCACCTATAATACATTTATTAACCCCTATCCTGCCCCCCACTACACCGCCGCCACTGTAATAAATTTATTAACCCCTAAACCTAAGTCTAACACTAACCCTAACACCCCCCTAACTTAAATATTAATTAAATAAATCTAAATAATATTTCTATTATTAACTAAATTAATCCTATTTAAAACTAAATACTTACCTTTAAAATAAACCCTAAGATAGCTACAATATAAATAATAATTATATTGTAGCTATCTTAGGATTTATTTTTATTTTATAGGTAACTTCCAATTTATTTTAACTAGGTACAATAGCTATTAAATAGTTATTAACTATTTAATAGCTACCGAGCTAAAATAAAGAGAAATTTACCTGTAAAATAAAAACTAACCTAAGTTACAATTACACCTAACACTACACTAAACTTAAATAAATTATTCATATTTAAAACTAAATACTTACCTGTAAAATAAACCCTAAGATAGCTACAATGTAATTAATAATTACATTGTAGCTATTTTAGGATTTATATTTATTTTACAGGTAACTTTGTATTTATTTTAGCTAGTTAGAATAGTTATTAAATAGTTATTAACTATTTAATAACTACCTAGCTAAAAGAAATACAAAATTACCTGTAAAATAAATCCTAACCTAAGTTACAATTAAACCTAACACTACACTATCATTAAATAAATTAAATAAATTAAATACAAATAACTACAATTAAATACAATTACATAAACTAACTAAAGTACAAAAAATAAAAAAAGCTAAGTTACAAAAAATAAAAAAAGAGGTTACAAACATTTAAAAAATATTACAACAATTTTAAGCTAATTACACCTAATCTAAGCCCCCTAATAAAATAACAAAGCCCCCCAAAATAAAAAAATTCCCTACCCTATTCTACATTAAAAAAGTTCAAAGCTCTTTTACCTTACCAGCCCTTAAAAGGGCCTTTTGTTGGGCATGCCCCAAAGAAAACTGCTCTTTTGCCTGTAAAAGAAAAATACAACCCCCCCAACATTAAAACCCACCACCCACATACCCCTAATCTAACCCAAACCCCCCTTAAAATAACCTAACACTAATCCCCTGAAGAAGTTGTCTTCACTCAGCCGAGCCACCGATGGAACTGAAGAGGAGATCCGGAGCGGATCAGCCAATAGAATGCAAGCTCAATCTGATTGGCTGATTGGATCAGCCAATCGGATTGAACTTCAATCTGATTGGCTGATTCAATCAGCCAATCAGATTTTTCCTACCTTAATTCCGATTGGCTGATAGATTCTATCAGCCAATCGGAATTGAAGGGACGCCATCTTGGATGACGTCCCTTAAAGGAGCCTTCATTCGTCGGTAGTCCGTCGGGAAAGAAGGATGTTCCGCGTCGGCAGAATGAAGATTGAAGATTGAAGACCCCGCTTGGAAGATGACATCGCCCGGATAGAAGACTTCTTCAGCGCCGCTTGGAAGATGACATCGCCCGGATGGAAGACTTCTTCAGCGCCGCCTGGAGGATCACTTCATCGGATGGAAGATTTCTTCAGCGCCCCTTGGAGGATAACTTCTGCAGCTCCGGATCTCCTCTTCAGTTCCATCGGTGGCTCGGCTGAGTGAAGACAACTCAAGGTAGGATGATCTTCAGGGGATTAGTGTTAGGTTATTTTAAGGGGGGTTTGGGTTAGATTAGGGGTATGTGGGTGGTGGGTTTTAATGTTGGGGGGGGTTGTATTTTTCTTTTACAGGCAAAAGAGCAGTTTTCTTTGGGGCATGCCCCACAAAAGGCCCTTTTAAGGGCTGGTAAGGTAAAAGAGCTTTGAACTTTTTGAATGTAGAATAGGGTAGGGAATTTTTTTATTTTGGGGGGCTTTGTTATTTTATTAGGGGGCTTAGATTAAGTGTAATTAGCTTAACATTGTTGTAATATTTTTTAAATGTTTGTAACCTCTTTTTTTATTTTTTGTAACTTAGCTTTTTTTATTTTTTGTACTTTAGTTAGTTTATGTAATTGTATTTAATTGTAGTTATTTGTATTTAATTTATTTAATTTATTTAATGATAGTGTAGTGTTTGGTTTAATTGTAACTTAGGTTAGGATTTATTTTACAGGTAATTTTGTATTTCTTTTAGCTAGGTAGTTATTAAATAGTTAATAACTATTTAATAACTATTCTAACTAGCTAAAATAAATACAAAGTTACCTGTAAAATAAATATAAATCCTAAAATAGCTACAATGTAATTATTAATTACATTGTAGCTATCTAACGGCTAGATTTGGAGTTTTGTCGGTAACGACCCGAAAATCTAACGCCGGCTTTTTTCTGGCCGCACCATAAAAATAACTCTGGTATTGAGAGTCCACATAAAGGCTGCGTTAGGCTCCAAAAAAGGAGCGTAGAGCATTTTTAACGCAGCTTCAACTCTCAATACCAGAGTTGCTTACGCAAGCGGCCAGCCTCAAAAACGTGCTTGTGCACGATTCCCCCATAGAAAACAATGGGGCTGTTTGAGCTGAAAAAAAACCTAACACCTGCAAAAAAGCCGCGTTCAGCTCTTAACGCAGCCCCATTGTTTGCTATGCGGAAACACCTCCTAAGTCTGCACCTAACACCCTAACATGTACCCCGAGTCTAAACACCCCTAACCTTACACTTATTAACCCCTAATCTGCCGCCCCCGCTATCGCTGACACCTGCATTTTATTTTTAACCCCTAATCTGCCGCTCCGTAAACCGCCGCTACTTACATTATCCTTATGTACCCCTAATCTGCTGCCCCTAACACCGCCGACCCCTATATTATATTTATTAACCCCTAATCTGCCCCCCACAACGTCGCCTCCACCTGCCTACACTTATTAACCCCTAATCTGCCGAGCGGACCTGAGCGCTACTATAATAAAGTTATTAACCCCTAATCCGCCTCACTAACCCTATAATAAATAGTATTAACCCCTAATCTGCCCTCCCTAACATCGCCGACACCTAACTTCAATTATTAACCCCTAATCTGCCGACCGGAGCTCACCGCTATTCTAATAAATGGATTAACCCCTAAAGCTAAGTCTAACCCTAACACTAACACCCCCCTAAATTAAATATAATTTTAATCTAACGAAATTAATTAACTCTTATTAAATAAATTATTCCTATTTAAAGCTAAATACTTACCTGTAAAATAAACCCTAATATAGCTACAATATAAATTATAATTACATTGTAGCTATTTTAGGATTAATATTTATTTTACAGGCAACTTTGTAATTATTTTAACCAGGTACAATAGCTATTAAATAGTTAAGAACTATTTAATAGTTACCTAGTTAAAATATATACAAAATTACCTGTAAAATAAATCCTAACCTAAGTTACAATTAAACCTAACACTATACTATCATTAAATTAATTAAATAAAATACCTACAATTACCTACAATTAAACCTAACACTACACTATCAATACATTAATTAAATACAATATCTACAAATAACTACAATGAAATAAACTAACTAAAGTACAAAAAATAAAAAAGAACTAAGTTACAAAAAATAAAAAAATATCTACAAACATAAGAAAAATATTACAACAATTTTAAACTAATTACACCTACTCTAAGCCCCCTAATAAAACAACAAAGCCCCCCAAAATAAAAAATGCCCTACCCTATTCTAAATTACTAAAGTTAAAAGCTCTTTTACCTTACCAGCCCTGAACAGGGCCCTTTGCGGGGCATGCCCCAAGAAGTTCAGCTCTTTTGCCTGTAAAAAAAAACATACAATACCCCCCCCCCAACATTACAACCCACCACCCACATACCCCTAATCTAACCCAAACCCCCCTTAAATAAACCTAACACTAAGCCCCTGAAGATCATCCTACCTTGTCTTCACCTCACCAGGTATCACCGATCCGTCCTGGCTCCAAAATCTTCATCCAACCCAAGCGGGGGTTGGCGATCCATCATCCGGTGGCTGAAGAGGTCCAGAAGAGGCTCCAAAGTCTTCATCCTATCCGGGAAGAAGAGGCGATCCGGACCGGCAACCATCTTGATCCAAGCGGCATCTTCTATCTTCATCCGATGACGACCGGCTCCATCCTGAAGACCTCCACCGCGGACCCATCTTCTTCCGGCGACGTCAAACTGAAGAATGACGGTTCCTTTAAGGGACGTCATCCAAGATGGCGTCCCTCGAATTCCGATTGGCTGATAGGATTCTATCAGCCAATCGGAATTAAGGTAGGAATATTCTGATTGGCTGATGGTAGTCATCGGATGAAGATAGAAGATGCCGCTTGGATCAAGATGGTTGCCGGTCCGGATCGCCTCTTCTTCCCGGATAGGATGAAGACTTTGGAGCCTCTTCTGGACCTCTTCAGCCACCGGATGATGGATCGCCAACCCCCGCTTGGGTTGGATGAAGATTTTGGAGCCAGGACGGATCGGTGATACCTGGTGAGGTGAAGACAAGGTAGGATGATCTTCAGGGGCTTAGTGTTAGGTTTATTTAAGGGGGGTTTGGGTTAGATTAGGGGTATGTGGGTGGTGGGTTGTAATGTTGGGGGGGGGTATTGTATGGTTTTTTTTACAGGCAAAAGAGCTGAACTTCTTGGGGCATGCCCCGCAAAGGGCCCTGTTCAGGGCTGGTAAGGTAAAAGAGCTTTTAACTTTAGTAATTTAGAATAGGGTAGGGCATTTTTTATTTTGGGGGGCTTTGTTGTTTTATTAGGGGGCTTAGAGTAGGTGTAATTAGTTTAAAATTGTTGTAATATTTTTCTTATGTTTGTAGATATTTTTTTATTTTTTGTAACTTAGTTCTTTTTTATTTTTTGTACTTTAGTTAGTTTATTTCATTGTAGTTATTTGTAGATATTGTATTTAATTAATGTATTGATAGTGTAGTGTTAGGTTTAATTGTAGGTAATTGTAGGTATTTTAATTAATTAATTTAATGATAGTATAGTGTTAGGTTTAATTGTAACTTAGGTTAGGATTTATTTTACAGGTAATTTTGTAATTATTTTAACTAGGTAACTATTAAATAGTTCTTAACTATTTAATAGCTATTGTACCTGGTTAAAATAATTACAAAGTTGCCTGTAAAATAAATATTAATTCTAAAATAGCTACAATGTAATTATTATTTATATTGTAGCTATATTAGGGTTTATTTTACAGGTACGTATTTAGCTTTAAATAGGAATAAGTTATTTAATAAGAGTTAATTTATTTCGTTAGAATAAAATTATATTTAACTTAGGGGGGTGTTAGGGTTAGGGTTAGACTTAGCTTTAGGGGTTAATCCATTTATTAGAATAGCGGTGAGCTCTGGTCGGCAGATTAGGGGTTAATAATTGAAGTTAGGTGTCGGCGATGTTAGGGAGGGCAGATTAGGGGTTAATACTATTTATTATAGGGTTAGTGAGGCGGATTAGGGGTTAATAACTTTATAATAGTAGCGGTGCGGTCCGCTCGGCAGATTAGGGGTTAATAAGTGTAGGCAGGTGGAGGCGACGTTGAGGGGGGCAGATTAGGGGTTAATAAATATAATATAGGGGTCGGCGGTGTTAGGGGCAGCAGATTAGGGGTACATAGCTATAATGTAGGTGGCGGCGCTTTGCGGTCGGCAGATTAGGGGTTAATTATTGTAGGTAGCTGGCGGCGACGTTGTGGGGGGCAGATTAGGGGTTAATAAATATAATACAGGGTTCGGCGGTGTTAGGGGCAGCAGATTAGGGGTACATAAGTATAACGTAGGTGGCGGTCGGCAGATTAGGGGTTAAAAAAATTTAATCGAGTGGCGGCGATGTGGGGGGACCTCGGTTTAGGGGTACATAGGTAGTTTATGGGTGTTAGTGTACTTTAGAGTACAGTAGTTAAGAGCTTTATGAACCGGTGTTAGCCCAAAAAGCTCTTAACTACTGACTTTTTTCCTGCGGCTGGAGTTTTGTCGTTAGATGTCTAACGCTCACTTCAGACACGACTCTAAATACCGGAGTTAGAAAGATCCCATTGAAAAGATAGGATACGCAATTGGCGTAAGGGGATCTGCGGTATGGAAAAGTCGCGGCTGAAAAGTGAGCGTTAGACCCTATTTTGAGTGACTCCAAACACCGGAGTTAGCCTAAAACCAGCGTTAGGAGCCTCTAACGCTGGTTTTCACGGCTAACGCCAAACTCTAAATCTAGGCCTTAGGGTTTATTTTACAGGTAAGTATTTAGTTTTAAATAGGAATAATTTATTTAAGTATAGTGTAGTGTTAGGAGTAATTGTAACTTAGGTTAGTTTTTATTTTACACGTAAATTTCTCTTTATTTTAGCTCGGTAGCTATTAAATAGTTAATAACTATTTAATAGCTATTGTACCTAGTTAAAATAAATTGAAAGTTACCTGTAAAATAAAAATAAATCCTAAGATAGCTACAATATAATTATTATTTATATTGTAGCTATATTAGTGTTTATTTTACAGGTAAGTATTTAGCTTTAAATAGGAATAATTTATTTAAGTATAGTGTAGTGTTAGGTGTAATTGTAACTTAGGTTAGTTTTTATTTTACAGGTAAATTTCTCTTTATTTTAGCTCGGTAGCTATTAAATAGTTAATAACTATTTAATAGCTATTGTACCTAGTTAAAATAAATTGAAAGTTACCTATAAAATAAAAATAAATCCTAAGATAGCTACAATATAATTATTATTTATATTGTAGCTATCTTAGGGTTTATTTTAAAGGTAAGTATTTAGTTTTAAATAGGATTAATTTAGTTAATAATAGAAATAATTTTTAGATTTATTTAATTAATATTTAAGTTAGGGGGTGTTAGGGTTAGTGTTAGACTTAGGTTTAGGGGTTAATAAATTTATTACAGTGGCGGCGGTGTAGTGGGGGGTAGGATAGGGGTTAATAAATGTATTATAGGTGGCGACGGTGTAGGGGGAGCAGATTAGGGGTTAATAAATTTAATATAGGTTGCGGCAGGGTCCGGGAGCGGTGGTTTAGGGGTTAAACTATTTATTTAGTTGCGGCGAGGTGCGGGATCAGCAGGATAGGGGTTAATAACTTTATTATAGAGGGCGGCGGTATAGGGGGGGCAGGATAGGGGTTACTAGGTATAATGTAGGTTGCGGCGGTGTCTGGGAGCAGCGGTTTAGGGGTTACTACATTTCTAAGAGTTGCGGCGGGGTCTAGGAGCGGCGGTTTAGGGGTTAGTAACTTTATTGAGTTGCGGGGGGCTCCGGGGGCGCCGTTATAGGGGGTAGAACAGTGTAGTTAGTGTGGGTGCTTAGTGACAGGCTAGCAATAAAGCTGTAAAAAAGCCGAAGAGCAGCGAGATCGGATGAGTGATAACTCTCACAGTCCGCTGCTCATCGCCCCGTACTTGGTGCGCGGCTTTTTGACAGATTTATTGATAACTTAGGCGAATTTTTTCAGGTCCGCGGCGGCGATGGTAGGCGAGCTTAGGCGGGCGTATTGGGCCGGCGAAGGCAGGAAAGTTGACACGTTGATAACTATCCCCCCTATTGCGTAATTAAATAGAAATAGGGATAATGATAATATAAGTTGTAATTGATAATTCCCCGTCAGGTACAAGGTTACTGCAAATTAGGCAATAGAAATATAGTCTCTCTAATTGGAGACAATAATACTCATAATATAATATAGCATAAACCAATAAGACCTGGGGAGGGTGCTCACTGTTCAAATAAATGTAGAAAAAAGGGGAGAGAAGCGAACAGAAAATAGAGCACTCACAAAAAAAGGAATGGCATGAGTGGCTGTGCAGTGTAGGTGTATAACATTAAAACTTAACATTTATTATGCAAAAAGAGATAAAAACACTACTATTTAAGTAGTAATTAATACTTAGATTAAAAGACATATAGGAGATGGATGGCTGTCTATCCACAGGAGCCCCAAAAAATATAATAATAAAGCTCAGAATTGAGTAAGAGGGATTTTAGGCAGAGACACACCAAAAAAGGCGCTCTATCGGCTGTCTATCCACCAAATGTAATTAGGCTGGTCACACTTTATTAGGCATTGTGCAAACTACAATAGGTTGAATTTTAGGGTACACATTATATTATTATTAACCTATTTTTAGGTTCCCTCGCTAAAATAGTTTAATTGTGAGCATACCCTTCTATCTTTTGGGTTTGTGTATTGTATAGTACATTTTTGTTGTGTGGACCTACGCTACTTACACCTCCCCTGTCCACCATTAATACTAATTTTGTTATTAGGGATCTTTTTGGACAGACTCACACCGGTCCAGTATTGCACTAGATAGTATAATTCGTTTGAGGTCAATCCTCTTTTTCAGATAGACTTTGTGCAATCCGTGAACCATTTTTTGGTTCACGGATTGCACAAAGTGCTCTATTTTCTGTTCGCTTGTCTCCCCTTTTTTCTAAACACATATTGCTCCTAATAAATCAAAATGCAAAAATACATTTCAAAACATCTTAAACATGTTAAAAAATTAAAATAATGTATAAACCAGGCACTTTACAGACATAAAGACCAATCTAGTTCCCTATTCATACCTTTTGGGTACATGGTATCTAATCTATTGATCCAATAGGCCTCCCTAATTTTAAGCCTCTTGGCTCTATTGCCACCCCGCCTCAGGTGTCCTACTTGTTCTAATATTTGGAACCTTAATTGGGTTAGATTGTGACCCACAGATAAAAAATGATTGGCCACTGGAGCATCTAATTTTTCTGTTCTAATACTGCTCTTGTGTTGGGTTATCCTTTCACGTACCGTGCGGGTGGTCTCCCCCACGTATCCCAACCCACAAGGACATTTAATGTAATACACAGCAAAGTCTGTGTTGCATGTGAAGTGCCCTCTAATCTCAAATTTTTTTCCTGTACCAGAATGGCTAAAAAAAGGGCCCTTAATCATGTTATTGCAGTTTGAGCAACCCAGGCAGGGGAAGCAACCTAAATTCTTACTACCAATGTACTTCTGTACCAGTGTCTTAGATGGACCAATGTCTGCATGAACCAAAAAATCTTTCAAATTTTTCCCCCTCTTAAATGCGGGCATAGGTGGTTCTTTAAATTCAGGTACATTAGGGTTATATGTTTTTAAAATGTGCCAGTGTTTAGAAATGATCCTATTTATTTTATTGCTCAACTTGGAGTACTGACTTACAAAAATTAACCTGTTAGGTCTTTCTTTCTTTTTGACCTCTTTCTGTGGCAATAAATCCTGTCTTGGGACTTCCTTCACATTTTCAATTTCCTTCTGAATTAGGGCTGATGGATACCCCCTAACCTTAAAACGGTCACCCATCTCTTCTAGTCTCTGTGCTACAGGACCTGTTTCAGAGACGATTCTTTTCACTCTAAGAAGTTGACTCCTTGGGAGCGACCTAATCAAGGATGGGGGATGCATGCTATTGTAATGGAGAAGAGTGTTGCAATCCGTTGCTTTCTTATGTAGGTCAACTACAAGACCCTGGTTACTTTTAAGTACCCTGGTGTCAAGGAAAACAACACTCTCCTCGCTACAAACCAGCTTAAATTTAATGTGACAAGTAGCAGAGTTCAGTTCATCCACAAATTCCTCCAGGGTTCCAATGTCGCCCAGCCACACGCCAAACATTTTAAAAACATATAACCCTAATGTACCTGAATTTAAAGAACCACCTATGCCCGCATTTAAGAGGGGGAAAAATTTGAAAGATTTTTTGGTTCATGCAGACATTGGTCCATCTAAGACACTGGTACAGAAGTACATTGGTAGTAAGAATTTAGGTTGCTTCCCCTGCCTGGGTTGCTCAAACTGCAATAACATGATTAAGGGCCCTTTTTTTAGCCATTCTGGTACAGGAAAAAAAATTGAGATTAGAGGGCACTTCACATGCAACACAGACTTTGCTGTGTATTACATTAAATGTCCTTGTGGGTTGGGATACGTGGGGGAGACCACCCGCACGGTACGTGAAAGGATAACCCAACACAAGAGCAGTATTAGAACAGAAAAATTAGATGCTCCAGTGGCCAATCATTTTTTATCTGTGGGTCACAATCTAACCCAATTAAGGTTCCAAATATTAGAACAAGTAGGACACCTGAGGCGGGGTGGCAATAGAGCCAAGAGGCTTAAAATTAGGGAGGCCTATTGGATCAATAGATTAGATACCATGTACCCAAAAGGTATGAATAGGGAACTAGATTGGTCTCTATGTCTGTAAAGTACCTGGTTTATACATTATTTTAATTTTTTAACATGTTTAAGATGTTTTGAAATGTATTTTTGCATTTTGATTTATTAGGAGCAATATGTGTTTAACCTGACTTTTTGTATTCTGTTAGAGCAATTTTTTGATATGACCACTAGAGGGTGCTTGCATTCAGTATGTCATAGATATTTAGTGGAATGGGTGTGGTTTACAGGTGTATTTAAGCTGTATGATCTCCAGGTGTAACTATGCATGATTAAGGACTAACGGCTAGATTTAGAGTTTGGCGTTAGCCGTCAAACCCAGCGTTAGAGGCTCCTAACGCTGGTTTTGGGCTACCGCTGGTATTTAGAGTCAGTCAGGAAAGGGTCTAACGCTCACTTTCCAGCCGCGACTTTTCCATACCGCAGATCCCCCTACGCCATTTGCGTATCCTATCTTTTCAATGGGATCTTTCTAACGCTGGTATTTAGAGTCGTGGCTGAAGTGAGCGTTAGAAATCTAACGACAAAACTCCAGCCGCAGAAAAAAGTCAGGAGTTAAGAGCTTTCTGGGCTAACGCCGGTTCATAAAGCTCTTAACTACTGTGCTCTAAAGTACACTAACACCCATAAACTACCTATGCACCCCTAAACCGAGGTCCCCCCACATCGCCGCCACTCTATTAAAAATGTTTAACCCCTAATCTGCCGACCGCACACCGCCGCCACCTACGTTATACTTATGTACCCCTAATCTGCTGCCCCTAACACCGCCGACCCCTATTTTATATTTATTAACCCCTAATCTGCCCCCCACAACGTCGCCGCCACCTACCTACACTTATTAACCCCTAATCTGCCGACCGGACCTCACCGCTACTATAATAAAGTTATTAACCTCTAATCCGCCTCACTCCCGCCTCAATAACCCTATAATAAATAGTATTAACCCCTAATCTGTCCTCCCTAACATCGCCAACACTTAACTTCAAGTATTAACCCCTAATATGCCGACCGGACCTCGCCGCTACTCTAATAAATTTATTAACCCCTAAAGCTAAGTCTAACCCTAACACCCCCCTAAGTTAAATATAATTTAAATCTAACAAAATAAATTAACTCTTATTAAATAAATTATTCCTATTTAAAGCTAAATACTTACCTGTAAAATAAACCCTAATATAGCTACAATATAAATAATAATTATATTGTAGCTATTTTAGGATTAATATTTATTTTACAGGAAACTTTGTATTTATTTTAACCAGGTACAATAGCTATTAAATAGTTAATAACTATTTAATAGCTACCTAGTTAAAATAATTACAAAATTACCTGTAAAATAAATCCTAACCTAAGTTACAATTAAACCTAACACTACACTATCAATAAATTAATTAAATAAAATACCTACAATTATCTACAATTAAACCTAACACTACACTATCAATAAATTAATTAAATACAATACCTACAAATAAATACAATTAAATAAACTAACTAAAGTACAAAAAATAAAAAAGAACTAAGTTACAAAAAATAAAAAAATATTTACAAACATTAGAAAAATATTACAACAATTTTAAACTAATTACACCTACTCTAAGCCCCCTAATAAAATAACAAAGCCCCCCCCCCAAAAAATGCCCTACCCTATTCTAAATTAAAAAAGTTCAAAGCTCTTTTACCTTACCAGCCCTTAAAAGGGCCTTTTGTGGGGCATACCCCAAAGAAAACTGCTCTTTTGCCTGTAAAAGAAAAATACAACCCCCCCCCAACATTAAAACCCACCACCCTTATACCCCTAATCTAACCCAAACCCCCCTTAAAAAAACCTAACACTACCCCCTTGAAGATCATCCTACCTTGAGTCGTCTTCACTCAGCCGAGCCACTGATGGAACTGAAGAGGAGATCCGAAGCGGCAGAAGTGATCCTCCAAGGGGCGCTGAAGAAATCTTCCATCCGATGAAGTGATCCTCCAAGCGGCGCTGAAGAAGTCTTCCATCCGATGAAGTGATCCTCCAAGCGGCGCTGAAGAAGTCTTCCATCCGGGCGATGTCATCTTCCAAGCGGGGTCTTCAATCTTCTTTCTTCAGGATCCATCTTGCAGACCTCCGACGCGGAACATCCTGCTGGCCCGACGAGGACATATGCCATCCTTTTGCACAATCGAGTACAGGTATGGCATTGATTTTAGGAACACGGAGATAATTGAGAGGAACCGGGAACATTTAAAAAAAAATGTGCTTGGACAACCATTACAGGTCGTTCTCCTTCAGCCTTTTTATACCATGGGCCACGACCCTCAACAGGCACAACAGCATGAAACACCACATATGCCACCCTGTTGCACAATAGAGTACAGGTATGGCATAGATGGAACCCGAAGATAATTTAGAGCAACCAAGAGACGGATAAAGATGCTTTGTCGGGCCTCCTCCTTCGAATTTGGGGCACTGCGCGTGCAATTTAATGGTCCACCAGATATGAGTGGTGTGTTAAGTTGTACTATTCTTAACAGTTTAATCACTGTTATGTGCCTTATTTTTTCCTTTGAGTTTTGTACCCTCAGAGCGGCAGCAGAGGACAGAAACATTAGGCATGTAAAATGAATGAAAAATTTGGGTATTGTTGTAGCCGCTGCTGTAGCAGCGGCCAGAAAAATTGATGTTTGTAAAACAGTTAGAAAGTGCCCTAAAACCTTGCGTCTTGAACACTAGTTGTTGGCGGATAAGTCACGCAAGTCATCCTGCATTATAAGAAAAAAAAAGCCAGCGTGTGTACCAGTTGTAGCCCAAGCCAGCTCATCTCATCATCAGGCCTTTTTTACTCAAATGTATCGCCCAATGTCAGTCCCTTCGGGATCCATCCCTCATTCATTTTAATAAAGGTGAGATAGTCAAGGCTTTTTTGACCTAGGCGACTTCTCTTCTCAGTGACAAAACCTCCTGCTGCACTGAAGGTCCTTTCGGACAGGACACTTGAAGCGGGGCAGGCCAGAAGTTCCATTGCAAATTGGGATAGCTCAGGCCACAGGTCAATCCTGCACACCCAGTAGTCAAGGGGTCCATCGCTCCTCACAGTGTCATGATCCGCAGTTTATGCTAGGTAGTTTGCTACCTGTCGGTTGAGTCTTTCTCTGAGGCTGGATCCCGAAAGGCTCTGGCGATGCATGGGAGTTAAAAAGGTACGCATGTCCTCTATCAACAAGACATCAGGAAAGCATCCTGTCCTTGCCGCCGTGGTCGTGGGAGGAGGAGGATTACTGTCATCTCTTCCCCTGTTACATTCCCGTTGTGCTGTGACATCACCCTTATACGCTGTGTAAAGCATATTTTTTTTATTTATTTTTAAAATGCTCCATCCTTTCTGACTTGCGGGAATTTGGTAACATTTCAGGCACTTTATGCTTATACCGGTGGTCTAGGAGCGTGGACACCCAGTACAGGTCGTTCTCCTTCACCTTTTTTATACGAGGGTCCCTCAACAGGCACGACAGCATGAAAGAACCCATTTGAACAAGGTTGGATGCAGAGCTAATCATGTCCCGTTCCTCGTCCTCACTGATCTCACTGAGGGTATCTTCTTCCCCCCAGCCACGTACAACACCACGGGTACCAGAGAGGTGACAACAACGAGCACCATGGGATGCCTGTTGTGCTCGGTCTTCCTCCTCCTCCTCAAAGCCACATTCCTCCTCTGACTCCTCTTCCTCACAATCCTCTTCCTGTGTTGCCGCAGGTCCAGCAAGCAATGCTGATAAGGCTGTTTGTGCGGGTGATGGACACCACAACTCTTCCTCTTCCTCTTCATGCTCATCTACGGCCTGATCCAGCACTCTTCGCAGGGCACGCTCCAGGAAGAAAACAAATGGTATGATGTGGCTGATGGTGCCTTCGGTGCGACTGACAAGGTTTGTCAACTCCTCAAAAGGACGCATGAGCCTACAGGCATTGCGCATGAGCGTCCAGTAATTTGGCAAAAAAATCCCCAGCTCCCCAGAGGCTGTCCTAGCACCCCGGTCATACAAATACTCATTAACAGCTTTTTCTTGTTGGAGCAGGCGGTCAAACATTAGGAGTGTTGAATTCCACTGTGTCGGGCTGTCGCAAATCAAGCGCCTCACTGGCAGGTTGTTTCGACGCTGGATATCGGACAAGTGCGCCATGGCCGTGTAGGAACGCCGGAAATGGCCACACACCTTCCTGGCCTGCTTCAGGATGTCCTGTAAGCCTGGGTACTTATGGACAAATCGTTGTACAATCAGATTACACACATGTGCCATGCACGGCACATGTGTCAACTTGCCCAATTTCAATGCCGCCACCAAATTACTTCCATTGTCAGAAACAACCTTGCCAATCTCCAGTTGGTGCGGAGTCAGCCACTGATCCACCTGTGCGTTCAGGGCGGTCAGGAGTGCTGGTGCGGTGTGACTCTCCGCTTTCAGGCAAGTCAACCCCAAGACGGCGTGACACTGCCGTACCCGGGATGTGGAATAGTACCTGGGGAGCTGGGGGGGTGCCATTGATGTACATTGGTAGTAAGAATTTAGGTTGCTTCCCCTGCCTGGGTTGCTCAAACTGCAATAACATGATTAAGGGCCCTTTTTTTAGCCATTCTGGTACAGGAAAAAAATTTGAGATTAGAGGGCACTTCACATGCAACACAGACTTTGCTGTGTATTACATTAAATGTCCTTGTGGGTTGGGATACGTGGGGGAGACCACCCGCACGGTACGTGAAAGGATAACCCAACACAAGAGCAGTATTAGAACAGAAAAATTAGATGCTCCAGTGGCCAATCATTTTTTATCTGTGGGTCACAATCTAACCCAATTAAGGTTCCAAATATTAGAACAAGTAGGACACCTGAGGCGGGGTGGCAATAGAGCCAAGAGGCTTAAAATTAGGGAGGCCTATTGGATCAATAGATTAGATACCATGTACCCAAAAGGTATGAATAGGGAACTAGATTGGTCTCTATGTCTGTAAAGTACCTGGTTTATACATTATTTTAATTTTTTAACATGTTTAAGATGTTTTGAAATGTATTTTTGCATTTTGATTTATTAGGAGCAATATGTGTTTAACCTGACTTTTTGTATTCTGTTAGAGCAATTTTTTGATATGACCACTAGAGGGTGCTTGCATTCAGTATGTCATAGATATTTAGTGGAATGGGTGTGGTTTACAGGTGTATTTAAGCTGTATGATCTCCAGGTGTAACTATGCATGATTAAGGACTAACGGCTAGATTTAGAGTTTGGCGTTAGCCGTCAAACCCAGCGTTAGAGGCTCCTAACGCTGGTTTTGGGCTACCGCTGGTATTTAGAGTCAGTCAGGAAAGGGTCTAACGCTCACTTTCCAGCCGCGACTTTTCCATACCGCAGATCCCCCTACGCCATTTGCGTATCCTATCTTTTCAATGGGATCTTTCTAACGCTGGTATTTAGAGTCGTGGCTGAAGTGAGCGTTAGAAATCTAACGACAAAACTCCAGCCGCAGAAAAAAGTCAGGAGTTAGGAGCTTTCTGGGCTAACACCGGTTCATAAAGCTCTTAACTACTGTGCTCTAAAGTACACTAACACCCATAAACTACCTATGCACCCCTAAACCGAGGTCCCCCCACATCGCCGCCACTCTATTAAAAATGTTTAACCCCTAATCTGCCGACCGCACACCGCCGCCACCTACGTTATACTTATGTACCCCTAATCTGCTGCCCCTAACACCGCCGACCCCTATTTTATATTTATTAACCCCTAATCTGCCCCCCACAACGTCGCCGCCACCTACCTACACTTATTAACCCCTAATCTGCCGACCGGACCTCACCGCTACTATAATAAAGTTATTAACCTCTAATCCGCCTCACTCCCGCCTCAATAACCCTATTATAAATAGTATTAACCCCTAATCTGTCCTCCCTAACATCGCCGACACTTAACTTCAAGTATTAACCCCTAATATGCCGACCGGACCTGGCCGCTACTCTAATAAATTTATTAACCCCTAAAGCTAAGTCTAACCCTAACACCCCCCTAAGTTAAAAATAATTTAAATCTAACAAAATAAATTAACTCTTATTAAATAAATTATTCCTTTTTAAAGCTAAATACTTACCTGTAAAATAAACCCTAATATAGCTACAATATAAATAATAATTATATTGTAGCTATTTTAGGATTAATATTTATTTTACAGGAAACTTTGTATTTATTTTAACCAGGTACAATAGCTATTAAATAGTTAATAACTATTTAATAGCTACCTAGTTAAAATAATTACAAAATTACCTGTAAAATAAATCCTAACCTAAGTTACAATTAAACCTAACACTACACTATCAATAAATTAATTAAATAAAATACCTACAATTATCTACAATTAAACCTAACACTACACTATCAATAAATTAATTAAATACAATACCTACAAATAAATACAATTAAATAAACTAACTAAAGTACAAAAAATAAAAAAGAACTAAGTTACAAAAAATAAAAAAATATTTACAAACATTAGAAAAATATTACAACAATTTTAAACTAATTACACCTACTCTAAGCCCCCTAATAAAATAACAAAGCCCCCCCCCCAAAAAAAAATGCCCTACCCTGTTCTAAATTAAAAAAGTTCAAAGCTCTTTTACCTTACCAGCCCTTAAAAGGGCCTTTTGTGGGGCATACCCCAAAGAAAACTGCTCTTTTGCCTGTAAAAGAAAAATACAACCCCCCCCAACATTAAAACCCACCACCCTTATACCCCTAATCTAACCCAAACCCCCCTTAAAAAAACCTAACACTACCCCCTTGAAGATCATCCTACCTTGAGTCGTCTTCACTCAGCCGAGCCACTGATGGAACTGAAGAGGAGATCCGAAGCGGCAGAAGTGATCCTCCAAGGGGCGCTGAAGAAATCTTCCATCCGATGAAGTGATCCTCCAAGCGGCGCTGAAGAAGTCTTCCATCCGATGAAGTGATCCTCCAAGCGGCGCTGAAGAAGTCTTCCATCCGGGCAATGTCATCTTCCAAGCGGGGTCTTCAATCTTCTTTCTTCAGGATCCATCTTGCAGACCTCCGACGCGGAACATCCTGCTGGCCCGACGAGGACATATGCCATCCTTTTGCACAATCGAGTACAGGTATGGCATTGATTTTAGGAACACGGAGATAATTGAGAGGAACCGGGAACATTTTTTAAAAAATGTGCTTGGACAACCATTACAGGTCGTTCTCCTTCAGCCTTTTTATACCATGGGCCACGACCCTCAACAGGCACAACAGCATGAAACACCACATATGCCACCCTGTTGCACAATAGAGTACAGGTATGGCATAGATGGAACCCGGAGATAATTTAGAGCAACCAAGAGACGGATAAAGATGCTTTGTCGGGCCTCCTCCTTCGAATTTGGGGCACTGCGCGTGCAATTTAATGGTCCACCAGATATGAGTGGTGTGTTAAGTTGTACTATTCTTAACAGTTTAATCACTGTTATGTGCCTTATTTTTTCCTTTGAGTTTTGTACCCTCAGAGCGGCAGCAGAGGACAGAAACATTAGGCATGTAAAATGAATGAAAAATTTGGGTATTGTTGTAGCCGCTGCTGTAGCAGCGGCCAGAAAAATTGATGTTTGTAAAACAGTTAGAAAGTGCCCTAAAACCTTGCGTCTTGAACACTAGTTGTTGGCGGATAAGTCACGCAAGTCATCCTGCATTATAAGAAAAAAAAAGCCAGCGTGTGTACCAGTTGTAGCCCAAGCCAGCTCATCTCATCATCAGGCCTTTTTTACTCAAATGTATCGCCCAATGTCAGTCCCTTCGGGATCCATCCCTCATTCATTTTAATAAAGGTGAGATAGTCAAGGCTTTTTTGACCTAGGCGACTTTTCTTCTCAGTGACAAAACCTCCTGCTGCACTGAAGGTCCTTTCGGACAGGACACTTGAAGCGGGGCAGGCCAGAAGTTCCATTGCAAATTGGGATAGCTCAGGCCACAGGTCAATCCTGCACACCCAGTAGTCAAGGGGTCCATCGCTCCTCAGAGTGTCAAGATCCGCAGTTAATGCTAGGTAGTTTGCTACCTGTCGGTTGAGTCTTTCTCTGAGGCTGGATCCCGAAAGGCTCTGGCGATGCATGGGAGTTAAAAAGGTACGCATGTCCTCTATCAACAAGACATCAGGAAAGCATCCTGTCCTTGCCGCCGTGGTCGTGGGAGGAGGAGGATTACTGTCATCTCTTCCCCTGTTACATTCCCGTTGTGCTGTGACATCACCCTTATACGCTGTGTAAAGCATATTTTTTTTATTTATTTTTAAAATGCTCCATCCTTTCTGACTTGCAGGAATTTGGTAACATTTCAGGCACTTTATGCTTATACCGGTGGTCTAGGTGCGTGGACACCCAGTACAGGTCGTTCTCCTTCACCTTTTGTATACGAGGGTCCCTCAACAGGCACGACAGCATGAAAGAACCCATTTGAACAAGGTTGGATGCAGAGCTAATCATGTCCCGTTCCTCGTCCTCACTGATCTCACTGAGGGTATCTTCTTCCCCCCAGCCACGTACAACACCACGGGTACCAGAGAGGTGACAACAACGAGCACCATGGGATGCCTGTTGTGCTCGGTCTTCCTCCTCCTCCTCCTCCTCAAAGCCACATTCCTCCTCTGACTCCTCTTCCTCACAATCCTCTTCCTGTGTTGCCGCAGGTCCAGCAAGAGTTGTGGTGATGGACACCACAACTCTTCCTCTTCATGCTCATCTACGGCCTGATCCAGCACTCTTCGCAGGGCACGCTCCAGGAAGAAAACAAATGGTATGATGTCGCTGATGGTGCCTTCGGTGCGACTGACAAGGTTTGTCAACTCCTCAAAAGGACGCATGAGCCTACAGGCATTGCGCATGAGCGTCCAGTAATTTGGCAAAAAAATCCCCAGCTCCCCAGAGGCTGTCCTAGCACCCCGGTCATACAAATACTCATTAACAGCTTTTTCTTGTTGGAGCAGGCGGTCAAACATTAGGAGTGTTGAATTCCACTGTGTCGGGCTGTCGCAAATCAAGCGCCTCACTGGCAGGTTGTTTCGACGCTGGATATCGGACAAGTGCGCCATGGCCGTGTAGGAACGCCGGAAATGGCCACACACCTTCCTGGCCTGCTTCAGGATGTCCTGTAAGCCTGGGTACTTATGGACAAATCGTTGTACAATCAGATTACACACATGTGCCATGCACGGCACATGTGTCAACTTGCCCAATTTCAATGCCGCCACCAAATTACTTCCATTGTCAGAAACAACCTTGCCAATCTCCAGTTGGTGCGGAGTCAGCCACTGATCCACCTGTGCGTTCAGGGCGGTCAGGAGTGCTGGTGCGGTGTGACTCTCCGCTTTCAGGCAAGTCAACCCCAAGACGGCGTGACACTGCCGTACCCGGGATGTGGAATAGTACCTGCGGAGCTGGGGGGGGTGCCATTAATGTGGAGCAAGATGCAGAAGCAGAAGAGGACTCAGCCGAGGAAGAGGTTATGGAAGAGGATGGAGTAGGAGGAGCAGAGGAGGTAGCAGCAGGCCTGCCTGCAAGTCGTGGCGGTGTCACCAACTCTTCTGCAGAGCCAGGCATTCCATGCTTGTCAGACGTCAGCAGGTTTACCCAATGCGCAGTGTAGGTGATATACCTGCCCTGACCATGCTTTGCAGACCAGCTATCCGTGGTCATATGGACCCTTGCCCCAACGCTGTGTGCCAGACATGCCATAACTTCCTTTAGAACAACAGAGTACAGGTTTGGGATTGCTTTTGTGAAAAGAAATTTCGGCCAGGTACCTTCCACTGTGGTGTCCCAATAGATACAAATTTTTTGAAAGCATCAGACTCCACCAGCTTGTATGGTAAAAGCTGGCGGGCTAAGAGTTCAGACAAGCCAGCTGTCAGACACCGGGCAAGGGAGTGACTTTGAGAAATTGGCTTCTTACGCTCAAACATGTCCTTGACAGACACCTGACTGTGGGCAGATGACCAGGAACTGCTACGTAAGAGAGACTCAGTGGAGGATGGTTGAGAGGGGTCAAGGAAGACAGCAGTGGTTGACGTGGCTGAAGATGCTGGAGCAGGAGGAGGATGGTGGCTTTCAGTTTGTGTGCTGCTTCTACTCATGTGTTCTTCCCATCGGCGTTTGTGATGGGAGGCCAATGTGCCTTCGCAAAGCAGTTGTACCTAGGTGGCTGTTGGACTTCCCAAGACTCAGTTTCTTTTGGCACAGGTTGCAAATGGCATCGCTGTTGTCAGAGGCAGACACACAAAAAAATGCCACACTACTGAGCTCTGCGATGACGGCATTCTGGTGGTGGCAACAGCATGCATTGATTGGCGTGCTGTCTGGCTGACACCTGGTGCCGATGCATGCTGTCTGACTGTGCCACTAGCTCCTTGCAACGACCTCCCCCTGCTTCCAACTTGTCTCCTCCTCCTCCTCTCTGTCTCCCCATCTGAACTTTCCTCCTCTTCTTCTTCTCTTCTAGCAGGCACCCACGTGACATCCACCGACACATCATCATCAACTGCTTCACTTGTATCTGACACATCAAGAAAGGAAGCAGCAGCGGGTACAACATCATCATCATCATCATCACACCGTACCTCCATGTCTGTAATGCTGCCTGACTGAAACATATCACTGTTATCTACATCCTCTGTCAATGATGGTTGCGCATCACTCATTTCTTCCAACTGATGTGTCAATAACTCCTGTGACAGATCAAGTGAAGCTGCTGTGGTGCTAGTGTTGGTGGTGGCGACAGGCAGGCGAGTGGCACTGGTCACTTGAGACGTGCCCAAAGCACAGCTGGAGGTGGATGGTGCGTCAAGGTTTAGGAGGACTAGGAGCGGAAGCTGTAGAAGATTGGGTGTCCTGTGTTAGCCATTCAACTAGGTCCTCCTCAGAACTTTTCGGTCCCCCCTGGCACCCGGTGTCTGAACAATGTGCATATTTGTAGGGTCTAAAGGAATCACAGCACCACGACCACGGAACCTGCGGGGTGGCCTGCCTCTGCCTGTCATTTTTTTAAAAATGTACACTTACAATACTATTACACAAATTATGAGTGGTGGCACTGGGCAAGTGGGCACAGTATACGCTGTGAGACTGACAACAAACAAAAAGACTGATGTTTCAAAGTCAAAAATGTTTATTTTTTAAATATTAGAAGTACTGTGACAACAAATATGATTGTTGGCACTAGTTGGCAAATGGGCCTGTCTGGCACACACGCTGGGAGGAAGGCAACTGCAATTAGATTAAACTAGCTGAGTCATGCTTCTTAGTCCAAAAATTGTTTTTAACAAAAATTGACAATACTGTTAGAACAAATATGATTGGTGGAACTAGTTGGAAACGGCAAGTGGGCCTGACACACACGCTGGCAGGCAGGCAACTGCAATTCAATGGCACTAGGAGACTGAAGATTCACAGTTCAAAAAGTTATGATTTAATTTTTTTTCAATACTGTTACCAGAAATATGATTGGTGGCAGTAGTTGGCTTTTGGGCCTGGCACACAGGCTGGCAGGCAGGAGGAAAGTGCAATTCAATGGCACGAGCAAACTGATGATTCACAATCACAATCTAACAATTTTTAATTTTAAATATTAACAATACTGTGACAACAAATATGATTGGTGTAACTAGTTGGCAAGTCGGCCTGGCACACAGGCTGGCAAGCAGGAGGAAAATGCAATTCAAGGGCACTGGTAGACTGCAGATTCACAGTCAAAAAAGTGATGATTTACAATTTTTTCAATACTGTTTTAATAGAAATATGATTGGTGGCACTAATTGGCTAGTTGGCCGTGGCACACTGGCTGGCAGGCAGGAGGAAAGTGTAATTCAATGGCACGAGCAAACTGTTGATTCACAATCACAATCTAACAATTTTTAATTTTAAATATTAACAATACTGTTACAACAAATATGATTGGTGTAACTAGTTGGCAAGTCGGCCCGGCACACTGGCTGGCAGGCAGGAGGAAAATGCAATTCAAGGGCACTAGTAGACTGCAGATTCACAGTCAAAAAAGTGATGGTTTACAATTTTTTCAATACTGTTACAAGAAATATGATTGGTGGAACTAATTGGCTAGTTGGGCCTGGCACACAGGCTGGCAGGCAGGAGGAAAGTGCAATTCAATGGCACGAGCAAACTGATGATTCACAGTCAAAAAAGTGATGGTTTACAATTTTTTCAATACTGTTACAAGAAATATGATTGGTGGAACTAATTGGCTAGTTGGGCCTGGCACACAGGCTGGCAGGCAGGAGGAAAATGCAATTCAAGGGCACTAGTAGACTGCAGATTCACAGTCAAAAAAGTGATGATTTACAATTTTTTCAATACTGTTACAAGAAATATGATTGGTGGAACTAATTGGCTAGTTGGGCCTGGCACACAGGCTGGCAGGCAGGATGAAAGTGCAATTCAATGGCACGAGCAAACTGATGATTCACAATCACAATCTAACAATTTTTAATTTTAAATATTAACAATACTGTTACAACAAATATGATTGGTGTAACTAGTTGGCAAGTCGGCCTGGCACAAAGGCTGGCAGGCAGGAGGAAAATGCAATTCAAGGGCACTAGTAGACTGCAGATTCACAGTCAAAAAAGTGATGATTTACAATTTTTTCAATACTGTTACAAGAAATATGATTAGTGGCACTAATTGGCTAGTTGGGCCTGGCACACAGGCTGGCAGGCAGGAGAAAAAGGCTATTCAAGGGCACTGGCAGACTGCAGATTCACAGTAAAAAAAGTGATGATTTACAATTTTTTCAATACTGTTAATAGAAATATGATTGGTGGCACTAATTGGCTAGTTGGGCCTGGCACATAGGCTGGCAGGCAGGAGGAAAGTGCAATTCAATGGCACGAGCAAACTGATGATTCACAATCACAATCTAACAAGTTTTAATTTTAAATATTAACAATACTGTGACAACAAATATGATTGGTGTAACTACTAGTTGGCAAGTCGGCTTGGCACACAGGCTGGCAGGCAGGAGGAAT